>NW_004441448.1:0-1046 GCF_000184155.1 Fragaria vesca subsp. vesca | reverse complement strand
AGATTAGTCAACATTTATATGTTTCGATGCAACAACAAGATGTTATTTGTAACAAGTAGTTTTGTTGGTTGGTTAATTGGTCACATTTTATTCATGAAATGGGTTGGGTTGGTATTAGGCTGGATACATCAAAATAATTCTATTAGATCTAATGTACTTATTAGATCAAATAAGTACCTTGTGTCAGAATTGAGAAATTCTATGGCTCGAATCTTTAGTATTCTCTTATTTATTACCTGTGTCTACTATTTAGGCAGAATACCGTCACCCATTGTTACTAAGAAACTGAAAAAAACCTCAGAAACGGAAGAAAGGGGGGGAAGTGAGGAAGAAACAGATGTAGAAATAGAAACAACTTCCGAAACGAAGGGGACTAAACAGGAACAAGAGGGATCCACCGCAGAAGATCCTTCCCCTTCCCCTTTTTCGGAAGAAAAGGAGGATCCGGACAAAATCGATGAAACGGAAGAGATCCGAGTGAATGGAAAGGAAAAAACAAAGGATGAATTCTACTTTAAAGAGACACGACTATAAAAATAGACCCGCTTATGAAACTTATTATCTGGATGGGACTCAAGAACAAGAAAATTCGAAGTTACAAATATTTAAGAAAAAAGGATCTNTTCCAATTTTTTTTTTATTTTAGTTTAATATTAATATAATAAAATTTTAGTTTAATATTAATATAATAATTTAATTAAAAATAAAAAAAAATCACTAAAAAATTAAAACATAAGATACATACACTAAAAGATAAGAAGAAATTCGACCGCCCCCTACATATTTGATACATTCTCCTACGAAAAAACTTACAATACCTACTCCATTCGTAATTCCATCGATTACTCGTCTATCAAAAAAATGAGTTAATTCGGCTAATTTTCTTATACACTTAGTTAAGGAGATTGTATAAAAACATCTATGTAACCGCGATTATATGACCAATCATATATCACATTTATTATTTTCCCTCCCAAAACTTGCATTTTATTAGGAACCCTTTTAACAAATGAATTAAATAAATTCAAATTTTGTAAAGATGAATA
>NW_004441445.1:0-1025 GCF_000184155.1 Fragaria vesca subsp. vesca | reverse complement strand
TTTTTTGTGATGGCTGTTCAAGAGCTAAGACCATTCCAATGCCCCTTTTCGCCATGCATAAATTGAACCAACAACTAGGATAAGCACGAAAATTAAAGCTTCTATAAATACGGACACTCCCAATACATCGAAACTCATTGCCCATGGATAAAGAAAACTGTTTCAACATCAAAAACAACAAAAACTAGAGCAAACATATAATAACGGATTCTAAATTGTAACCAAGCATCTCCCATCGGTTCTATTCCCGATTCATAACTCGAAAGTTTTTCTTGGCCCTTTGCTAATCGGGGCTAAAACTCCGGAAATGAAAAATGCCAAAATAGGAATAACACTTGAGACTATCAGAAATGCCCAGAAAACATCATAATTCGTAAAGCAGAAGCATAGACGTACTCCTATTAATAGTGGAAAATATATCGGATTAGTCGATTCAAAATAGAATAAATTATCAAATTAGACATAACTGTTTAGTTAAAACACAATTCGTTTTGATCGAACGCCCAGTTTCGTTTGTTACGGTCCATGTCTGTTTCAAGATTCAGCCGCTCGAATTAATTCTATTTTAATTCCTTATTTATTTTTGATATAATTTCGATAAAATAACGATAAAATAAATATATAATAAATAAAAGTAGATTGCTCTTAACTTCAAACTTAATACAAATAAGACTCTCTCGTTTTCACCGCACCTCGGGTTTTCTCTTTAAAGAACAGGAAGTGCAATATAGAAAATAAGCAAAACCTATATTCGAATATATTTCTATACCATTTCTTTCTATATCATTATCTATATATATATTATATATATTAGAATATTAGAAATAGGAATATTAGAAATAGCATATTATCTAGATTATAATATCTATTATGATATAGATAATATACGTAATTTAGTTAAATTTATATTTAATTAAATATAAAATTTCTTTTCATTTTTAATTTTTAGGTTTTAGGGCTATACGGACTCGAACCGTAGACCTTCTCGGTAAAACAGACCAAACTTATTATTATCAAAATGATTT
>NW_004441444.1:0-1022 GCF_000184155.1 Fragaria vesca subsp. vesca | reverse complement strand
AATGTCCAAATAAGCAAGTATGTCATGGTTGCAGGAGTCTATCCATCGCATATAGGCTTTAGGGATATCGTGACATAACCGTCGAGGCGAAGTAGGGACCTAAAAGATCGAACGGAACGATACATAGACAAGTAAATCCCTTATGAAAGGGACTCCTTTAATTAAGGGGATTCATCATTCGAAGGGAAGTAGACTACTCAAGAATTTTAACATTTCATTTCTTTTATGTCGAAATTGAATAAAGAATTCAGAAAATCGAATAAAAAAAGAAGAATGAATCAATGAACTGGTGCTTGATCTTCTTTGGCAACTTGAGTAAGGAGTAGGCCCTTTGTGGGGTTTTTATAGAATTTTTTCGAATTTTAAAGTAGGAACCCCTCTCTTTATCTTTATTTGGTGTAACTACTGGAGCCGGATGAGAGGAAACTTTCATGTCCGATTTTGAAAGGGGGAGATCCTATAGGATCCTATCCAAATTTTTCTTTTGCTAGGCCCATCGCTAAAAAACCCACTTTCTTACGATTACGAGGTTCATTCGAATACGAAATCCAATCTTGGAAATACAGTATCCCACTTTTTTTTACTACCCCAGGCTTACGATACATTTAGAAATCGAGAAATTTCTACTGGAGCGGGTGCTATCCGAGAACAATTAGCCGATCTGGATTTGAGAATTATTATAGATTATTCGTTGTTAGAATGGAAAGAGTTGGGGGAAGAAGGGTCCACGGGGAATGAATGGGAAGATCGAAAGATTGGAAGACGAAAGGATTTTTTGGTTAGACGCATGGAGTTGGCTAAGCATTTTATTCGAACAAATATAGAACCAGAATGGATGGTTTTATGTCTATTACCAGTTCTTCCGCCCGAGTTGAGACCAATCATTCAGATAGACGGGGGTAAACTAATGAGCTCGGATATTAATGAACTCTATAGAAGAGTTATTTATCGGAACAATACTCTTATCGATCTCTTAACAACAAGTAGATCTACGCCAGGAGAATTAGTCATGTGTCAGGAGA
>NW_004441443.1:0-1005 GCF_000184155.1 Fragaria vesca subsp. vesca | reverse complement strand
GGTACTTCCGGATACTGTATTTGAAGCAGTTGTTCGAATTCCCTATGATCTGCAAGTGAAACAAGTTCTTGCTAATGGTAAAAAAGGAGCTTTAAATGTGGGGGCTGTTCTTATTTTACCCGAGGGATTTGAACTAGCCCCGCCCGATCGTATTTCGCCCGAGATTAAAGAAAAGATAGGAAATCTGTCTTTTCAAAGTTACCGCCCTACTAAAAAAAATATTCTTGTGATAGGTCCTGTTCCTGGTCAGAAATATAGTGAAATCACCTTTCCTATTCTTTCCCCGGACCCTGCTACTAATAAAGATGTTCACTTCTTAAAATATCCCATATACGTAGGCGGGAACAGAGGAAGGGGTCAGATTTATCCCGACGGGAGCAAGAGTAACAATAATGTTTATAATGCTACAGCAGCGGGTATAATAAGCAAAATTATACGAAAAGAAAAGGGGGGAGTACGAAATAACCATAGTGGAGGCATCGGACGGGCGTCAAGTGGTTGATATTATCCCTCCAGGGCCGGAACTTCTTGTTTCTGAGGGCGAATCCATCAAACTTAGATCAACCATTAACGAGTAATCCTAATGTGGGCGGATTTGGTCAGGGGGATGCAGAAGTAGTACTTCAAGATCCATTACGTGTCCAAGGCCTTTTGCTCTTCTTGGCATCTGTTATTTTGGCACAAATCTTTTTGGTTCTTAAAAAGAAACAGTTTGAGAAGGTTCAGTTGGCCGAAATGAATTTCTAGATCCGCGGATTTTTCAACATCAAACTATAAAAAGAAATAAACTTTTGTTGGCAATTATATTATGTAATTGTGTAGGATCAAAAAAATTTTGTTTGTTTCTTTTTTCGGATTTCGGGAATTATTTATACTGGTCATGATGTGTATATTGTGAAGAAGACTATTTTGATTTTACTTATCTTTTCTTTGTTTTTTCAATCCAAATCGAAGTGATATAGAATGAATCCGTAGTTTTATATTTTATATTTAAATAGAATCAAA
>NW_004441440.1:0-1001 GCF_000184155.1 Fragaria vesca subsp. vesca | reverse complement strand
TAGTCAACATTTATATGTTTCGATGCAACAACAAGATGTTATTTGTAACAAGTAGTTTTGTTGGTTGGTTAATTGGTCACATTTTATTCATGAAATGGGTTGGGTTGGTATTAGGCTGGATACATCAAAATAATTCTATTAGATCTAATGTACTTATTAGATCAAATAAGTACCTTGTGTCAGAATTGAGAAATTCTATGGCTCGAATCTTTAGTATTCTCTTATTTATTACCTGTGTCTACTATTTAGGCAGAATACCGTCACCCATTGTTACTAAGAAACTGAAAAAAACCTCAGAAACGGAAGAAAGGGGGGGAAGTGAGGAAGAAACAGATGTAGAAATAGAAACAACTTCCGAAACGAAGGGGACTAAACAGGAACAAGAGGGATCCACCGCAGAAGATCCTTCCCCTTACCCCTTTTTTCGGGAAGAAAAGGAGGATCCGGACAAAATCGATGAAACGGAAGAGATCCGAGTGAATGGAAAGGAAAAACAAAGGATGAATTCTACTTTAAAGAGACACGCTATAAAAATAGACCCGCTTATGAAACTTATTATCTGGATGGGACTCAAGAACAAGAAAAATTCGAAGTTACAAATATTTAAGAAAAAAAGGATCTCTTCCAATTTTTTTTTATTTTAGTTTAATATTAATATAATAAATTTTAGTTTAATATTAATATAATAATTTAATTAAAAAAATAAAAAAAAAATCACTAAAAAAATTAAAACATAAGATACATACACTAAAAGATAAGAAGAAATTCGACCGCCCCCTACATATTTGATACATTCTCCTACGAAAAAACTTACAATACCTACTCCATTCGTAATTCCATCGATTACTCGTCTATCAAAAAAATGAGTTAATTCGGCTAATTTTCTTATACACTTAGTTAAGGAGATTGTATAAAAAACATCTATGTAACCGCGATTATATGACCAATCATATATCACATTTATTATTTTCCCTCCCAAAACTTGCATTTTATTAGGAACC
>NW_004441439.1:0-1043 GCF_000184155.1 Fragaria vesca subsp. vesca | reverse complement strand
CGTATAGTAGATATACCAAGTTATCGATGCAAACCCAGAGATATTATTACGGTGAGAGATGAGCAAAAATCTAAGGCTCTGATTCAAAATTATCTTGGTTCATCCCCCCCTGAGGAATTACCAAAACATTTGACTCTTGACCCATTCCAATATAAAGGATTAGTCAATCAAATAATAGATAGTAAGTGGGTCGGTTTGAAAATAAATGAATTGCTAGTTGTAGAATATTACTCTCGTCAGACTTAATCCTAACTAAAATACCAAGGGTTCGGCAAATTTTGCCCCCGCTTGCTTAAGTAAAGGGACTGAGGGAAGTAAGTTAAGGAGTTTGTCTGGGGATTTTTCTCTCATTTATGTATCTATAGATCAATAGGGTATTTTCATTCTTTGTCCAGTATTTTCGTACCACAGAAATTAGGATTAGGAATAAAGAATCCATAGCAAAGAAAGGCTACAGGCTAGCTGTTGGAGTATCCATTCTTATTTGATGCGTTGTGGCCTGTAGGCCAGTAACATTGATGAATTAGGTGAAGAATACGGAAAGAGAGGGATTCGAACCCTCGGTAAACAGAAGTCTACATAGCAGTTCCAATGCTACGCCTTCAACCACTCGGCCATCTCTCCTATATAATGATTATGGCTCAAAAACCGAGTGAATAGTGAGTCATTGATATTCATTTTGTATAGGTATGTACATTCAATTTTCACTATAAAAATGTAACTCTAAAAGTATAAAACTTTTCATCAAAGATAATTTTTTTATGAAAAAAAAAATTGTAAAATTAAAATAAAGATATATATCTATTCATGTTTGCAGTGTTTCCGCCCTTTCGAATATTTATACCAGATTAAATCACTCAATTGGAACGAATCCACCAATAGATCTATTTTTTTAGATTATGTTTAATGGCTACCTTTCTACCACGATTCTATTTAGTTTAAACCATTATTCCATTTTCATAAAAATTCTAAAATCCCTTTCCAGTTTTAGATTTTTCAACAAGAATTCCTTACTTCAACCTCTTATCTTAACCCATAGATTT
>NW_004441437.1:0-1003 GCF_000184155.1 Fragaria vesca subsp. vesca | reverse complement strand
TCTTTGGCTCTACCCAAAATTATCTAGTACTAGATCTTTCACAACGAGATCCATTTATACAGTAACGGTATTTAATTATGAAGATTTGCTGAGTAGCTGACCCTGTTAGTCCGTTCTTTCAAGAATAAAGCCTAAAATTTTGACCTTTTAAAAAAAAATTTCCCCCCGCTTAATGAATACCATTTGCTATTAATGGGGAATCCTTTCTCATCTTATCTTAAATTTTAAATTGAGGTGATTGGATTTGCACCAACGGGAACCATACATTTGATACCCCAATCGAAGGATAGATTTTTTTTTTAAGCTATTGAATATTCAATGGAGTTCGTCCATTCTATCCTACTCACTGGTACGGATCGGTGATACTGGATCAAGTGTTTTCNCCTAGTCCACGGTCTGAACGAGTCGCACATACACCCTAGTACATGTTCCCTCGTCGCTGAGGACATCCTCCAAGAGCGGGGGGATTTCGTGACATTTCTGATTGGCTGTCTTGTATTTCTAATAAGTTGTTTAATAGTTGGCATGTTGAATCATATAGATAATGGGCTGGTTTAGATCGTATCTTAACCGGATACTTAGGTAATTCTTTTTTTTTTTTCTATATTTTTAATTTCTATATTAAGAAATTTAGAAATAGAATAGTAAATTCGGTAAGAAGATAAAATACCAAATCACGAATTCATGTGAAATCCTTGTTCTTTTTCTTTTTTTATTCAGTTGCTACAAGATCAACAATTCCATGAGCTTGGGCTTCTGTTGCTGACATAAAAACATCTCTTTCCATGTCTTCGGATACAACCCATAAGGGTTTGCCTGTCCTTTGTGCATAAACCCTTGTGATGGTTTCGCGCAGCTTCAGCAGCTCTTCCGCTTCCAGGACAAATTCTCCCGTCTGTGCCTCATAAAAAGAACTAGCAGGTTGATGGATCATTACCCTGATGATATAATATATGATATAACACAAAAAATGTTTCTTCTATCTCTCATGATGAAAGTGAAA
>NW_004441436.1:0-1056 GCF_000184155.1 Fragaria vesca subsp. vesca | reverse complement strand
TTTTTAGGGGGATATCTGGTCGAAAGACCGGCCGGCGCCCACCCGACTAGAGGGACTGAGAAATTAATAGAGTACAAAACTTATCTTCAAGCTTTTACCTTATTCTGATCGTTCAGAGGGCGATCGCGGAGTCACTGAATGAAGTCCTCCGTTTCTTTCGGAGGTGCTGCCCCGNAGCGAGGCAGAGATGACTAAGTGACATATGGAATATGGCGACGACAACAGCATGTCGTAGAAGGAGATAACAGGTGGAGCCAAACGACCCAACTAAGACTAACGTATCTACAACTACATCCCCGAGTGGCAGTCAAACGGAAGGCGTGAATGCAAGATGCCAGCGGAATGATCGGCCGGACAGAGGCTAGGGCTGCTTCCTTCCCACCGCGTCCTTCCTTGTGTGTCGGAGATATAAAGCGAGTGCACCGGAAAAAGAACGGGAACTGGGTCGATCATTCTATGGCGAAGCATCCGAAGCATAACTGCACACTCACACGATATCTTTGCCGAGAGATAGGAGCATTCGGTGGAACCGGTGAACTACACTTTGCTTCTGGATAGATGTGTGGGACAGAGGGCTCGTGGTACCTGCTGCCCACCCTTCCTCCTCTGCTTTGAGAACCGCGTGAACGGAGAGTGGGCAGAAGGGAAGGAGGTCCTCATACGGAGTCGCGCACTTACTTGAGCAGTGAGGGCGCCTGGGTATCTTATAGAAAGGGAAGGCAGAGGTAGTACTTCGAATGGCGAAGAGAGGCGGCTCGGCAGGGAAGGAATGGGATATCATCAAGGATGACTTCTTTGTTGGCGAAACGAAAGGTCCAAAGGACCTGTGATTACTCTGAGCCGGTCTGGATTTCCAACGCCTCGGGAAACTGGTCGAGATAGATGACAGCACCCTTTTATTGTCTTCCTTACTCTAACAAGTCAGACAGTAAACTACCTTACCGGGAGGGCAATTCTTCTCTTAATGGCCTTCACCTCCACTAAGAAAGAAATTTGTTTGCGCTTTGAATTGAAGTGATGAGGTCGCAAAGCAAAAGAGGGAAGTTGGGCTCCTAT
>NW_004441435.1:0-1000 GCF_000184155.1 Fragaria vesca subsp. vesca | reverse complement strand
ATATCCGACCCCACTATATCCGTCCCCGAGAAGAAAGGTTCAGAAAGAAAAGAGTTCTCGCCTTGAATAAAGAATCTAAATAGAAGGAACCGGGGAAGAGCGTAACCTGGGTTACAAGGTATAGGTATAGATAAGGTTACGAAGTAAAGGGGAAAGCTTATCTCTATACTTTCAGCAACTGAACGGGAAGGAAAGGACTTTCGAATCGGATGCGCTCGCCGGTGCAACTTGAAAGGCAGGTGCTGTTTGCACATTTACATCCGCTCTACCTTCTCCTGGCCGAAACCTTGAAGAAGGTTGCGAAGCAAAGGTAATTTCGAACTCACTCCCAAACGGTAGAGGAAATTACATAAAGAATAGAAGAAAGGATTCTGGCTTATCATTAACAAGATAGCTTGGAGCCCTCCTCTGCCCTAGTGAGCGAAATAAGAACTCAGAGATAGAGCCATTAGGGGAGAAAAAAGAACCTAGTTAGTGCACTAACTCAAACCTAGTTCTTGCACGAAATGTCCTGCTAACATAGGAGCACTCCTACTAAGAAATAGGAAGAGCAAACAGGGTCAAAGGGCTATTACAAAATAAGTTATGGACTCGGATATGACCTTCTAATGAGAGTTCCTTGGGGATATATAAATTAGTGGACATATACAAGAACGACCCATTTTCTTACACAAGATTTCTGTACTCAGATCGGTAGGTATGGAGGTCTTTCCAGTTAGACAATCAGTTATATACGATTCAACGGGCATTCAACAAGATAACCCCGAAACGAGGCAACCCCGTTCACTCCGACAAGAAAGGTGTCAAGTCAAAAGGATTGAAAACCTCGCTCTCCCTAGTGGGAGGAAGAGTTATAGTTCAAGCTACCTGAGCTAACTGCTTTTTCACTCGAATTCAACTTCACTGCTCTTAGAGCGGAGTCGACATCAAAACTGAACTTCACTTCCATCCTCAAGAGAGGAACCTACTCAACAGGGAATCCCCCCCGGCCGCACCTGAT
>NW_004441434.1:0-1013 GCF_000184155.1 Fragaria vesca subsp. vesca | reverse complement strand
CAATAGGGAAATCCCAATTCATTGGGCCTTTCGATACAATCAAATAGAAAGCCCCAAGGGCGCCATATTCTAGGAGCCCAAACTATGTGATTGAATAAACCCTCCTCTATCCGTTGCAGGTCGAGGACTACTTCTCCTTCCCCTTCTTCAAACTCCGATTCGTATTGTTCATAGAAAAATCTCTGATCAACGATAGAACAAGATCCATTTTTGCATCATATCTAAGGGATTCCTTGGTTCGGGCCGAAGAAGCAATGTCACTCGATCATTATCAAACTGACTGCAATCTTTTTCTGTCCGGGAGGATCCCACCGGCGCGCCTTCTACTTCTATAGGCCATGAACTAGATCAGAATCATTCTCAACGAGTCCATAAGAGTAATCCCGTTTTTTTCATCGGGTCCGGGTAGAGACCAAAGGTCTTGAGCGACCGATCCGGCAGAACAACTCAAAAGATAAAGAAGTATCGTTAATTTCTTCATGTCTCGTTCCAAGTTCGAAGTACCATTTGTACAAATAAGAACCCCCCTCGTTACATGATTTCTTCTTCATATAGATAGATATAGGATCTATGGAGCAATTACTTAGAAGTTACATTTTTGTGCAACGGCCCTTCCTATCTGATAGAAAAGGATCCCATGATCCTGAACCGATCTTACTTGGGATCGCAAATCCCAAGTTTGTCTATGAAGAGCAGATCTAATTATATTAGTGTCTATAATTGATTTCTTCTGTGTAATACTAATCGATAGGGCCTCATCGGTAAGTGCTACAAGATCTCGTACATTGGAACCCATGGTTATGGACCCGAATCCATTAGTACAGAACATTTTCTTTTCCAAGTGAAATCCCCTAGTATATGAAAGAGTGAAAAAGTGCTTTCGTTGTTGTGGAATAAGAAGCCTTCGTATCTTAATGCATGTATTTAATTTATTCGGAGCTATTAGAGCGGGATCCACTTTTTGGGGAATATGAGTCGAAGCAATAACAAGAATATTTCTAGTGGAACATCTT
>NW_004441433.1:0-1002 GCF_000184155.1 Fragaria vesca subsp. vesca | reverse complement strand
AAAAAAATTTATTTGCTGAGAAGGAAATAAAGATATAAAATTCCTACCAAAATAACTGGAGGTTCCAACCAATACAAACCCTAATGAACCTAAAAAAAGAATGAGGGCCCAACCGAAATTACTTATTTTTCGAGATCCCGCTATAAGTTCTATCCATATACGTTCTGATCGCCAACTCATACTCTCACTAGACCTAGTTGCATTTTATTGGAATTGGAAGAATAACAAAAAGAAATTTTATTTTACTTTTTTGTTTCCGAAGTAACTCTCATCAACCAGCATTACTATGATGTGAACCTTTTATTTTAGAAAATTCATCGAATTACTTAGATCCAAACTAAAACAATAACATCTCTTTCATACGATTTCCTGTAGATATCCACATATATATATATTGACTTTACATTTCCGAAATTCTTCTCGCTACGGATCCGCTTGAAAATTGTTATAATCCATTTACCCTTATATCATGTTTACGCATACATAAGAGCTTATGCTCGAAAGAAGACCACATGTTATACCCTATTCTACTAAATAGATAGGGGTGGTTATTGATCAAAGTAAGACTTTGAAAAAAAAAATAGGATAAGAGTTGTCCCTGATAGTATCTAAAAAATCTTGTTTTTTTTGAACATGAAGAGATAAAGAAACCATTGCAATTGCCGGAAATACTAAGCCCACTAAAGGCACAAAAATGGAGGGAAAGTTGTTGAGAGTTATCATTGAGTGGGTACCTCGATTTAATATTTGTACCTGTTATTTTTTTTATTGTTTTATATTAATATTTTATTTTAATCTTATATTGTTAAAAAGATATTTTCAAATTCATATATAATAATTCTATTTATATATATATTATATATATATAATTATTATATTATACTAATATTATAGGTAAGTATACCTAAGTGAGTATATACCTAAATAAGGAATATATAAGTATATGTTTTATTGAATTTTTTTTTATAAGTATTCAATAAAAAAATGTGTAACTAAAAAATA
>NW_004441431.1:0-1012 GCF_000184155.1 Fragaria vesca subsp. vesca | reverse complement strand
GTGCAATCATAATCACTGATTAACTCCATCCATCTTCTCTGTCTCATATTAAAAGTTCTCTTTGAGTGAACACATACCGAAGACTCTTGTGATCGGTAAATATCTGACACTTGGCTCCATAAAGATAGTGTCTCCACAACTTGAGAGCAAAAACTACTGCTGCAAGCTCCAGATCATGAGTAGGATAATTCCCCTCATGCGGCTTCAATTGCCTAGAAGCGTAGGCAATAACTCGATCATGCTGCATCAAAACTCCACCTAGACCACGTCTAGAAGACATCACAATAGACCACATAATCTCCACTATCATCCGGAAGTGCCAAAACAGGAGCACTTGTCAAGCAATTCTTCAATTCTTGAAAACTTTGCTCGCACTGATCTGACCATTCAAACTTAACCCCTTTTCTGGTCAACGTTGTGAGAGGAGTAGCAATCTTTGAAAAATCTTTCACAAAGCGCCGATAATAACCTGCTAATCCCAAGAAACTACGAATCTCCGTCACAGTGGTGGGTCTTCTCCAATTCGACACTGCCTCAACCTTTTGGGGATCCACACTAACTCCTGCAGTTGAGTCTTCAACTCTTTCAATTCCGCTGGAGCCATTCTGTAAGGCGCCTGAGAGATCGGCATAGTTCCGGGAAGTAATTCTATAGAGAAGTCTATATCCCTTGCAGGAGGCAAACCAGGCAACTCCTCAGGAAAAACATCCGGAAACTCTCTTACTACAGGAATATCTTCTAATCCCACAACTCCCATACTTGTATCCACCACATGAGCTAGAAATGCCTGACAGCCTTTACTCAACAATTTCCTTGCAGCAACAGCGGAAATTATGCAACTAAAAATAACATCTCTTTCCCCTTGGAAAGCAACCTCAAAACCATCTGGACTTCGAAGCACCACTACTTTTTGAAAACAATCTACCATAGCTCTATATGCTTCCAAAAAGTCCATTCCCAAGATCACATCAAACTCCACTATATCTAAAGGAATTAAATCAGCCTCGAAATT
>NW_004441429.1:0-1019 GCF_000184155.1 Fragaria vesca subsp. vesca | reverse complement strand
TTTTCTTAAAAAAAGAGAAGGGCGCTACAACAAGCGATTTTTCAAAAAGGTTAGTTAATTGCTTCTCAATTTGAAACAAAGAAAGAATTTTGAAAAGTAATGAATAGCGGCCGATTGAACGAGATTGAAGCTGCAGCCACCGTGTCATTCGTGGGTTGGTTCGGTTTCATTACTTCTCTTCCTACTATTCTGGAAGCGGACAGCTATAGGAAATTGGAATAAGCAAGTTCGGATTCTCACTCAAATGAATTCTTCCTTAGGCTAGAGCTATTGAATATGGCAGTTCTATTCCAGGCCAGAGGAAGAGGAGAGAGAGAGCACTTGACCAACTCTGCACTGCCTCGGATGAGAACAAGTTTTGGGGAACCGGGCTACTGTAACCGATAAAACTCCCTGCTTGACTTAGTGCGCGAAAGAGTCTTTATTTAGAATTAGAGTAAGGGCACGCTAAGACATTCCTTTTCGTGCTTTCGATCTGCTTACTTTGAATAAAGATAAATAATAGGCGTAAAGGCTCTACTTATTGAAGTTCATCTTTCGCGTAGCATGGTGGGTGGGCGAAGGTATCTTCTCTCTTCAAGTCTTAAAGGTATAAGTTCAGATTGAACAATTTCACCTTAGAAAAAAGCCGTATTAGCTAGAAAGCCAATAGCAAGACGCTAGCAAGCCAACCTGTAATCCAGCAAGCATGTGAAGGTGGGAATAGATTAAATCGATCGGGCGGAGGCGGGTAACCTTTCCATCCATAAGGGGAGAACCTTTGTCAAGTAAGGAATTTTTAATTTTATAGGTTCTTTATGATAGAGTGGTCCAACAAGTCCGAGCACTATCAGCAGAAATGAGCACGTACAAATAAACCAAACTCTCAGGCTGAACTTAGCACTACGAGCTCCCGATAAAGGCTTTTTATTATGCTTGCCTGAAAAAGATCTTTTTCCAAAAGTCCAAGATCTAGAACTTCAACTTCCAAATAAAAGAATCCGTCTAGAATCATCGCAGACAGCTGAGCCCACAATGGC
>NW_004441428.1:0-1055 GCF_000184155.1 Fragaria vesca subsp. vesca | reverse complement strand
TGGGTGTATTGGGATCTAGCAATATTTACTGATGAACGTACAGGAAAACCCTCTTTGGATTTGCCTAAGATCTTTGGAATTCATTTATTTCTCTCAGGGGTGGCTTGCTTTGGTTTTGGTGCATTTCATGTAACAGGGTTGTATGGTCCTGGAATATGGGTGTCCGATCCTTATGGACTAACCGGAAGGGTACAGGCCGTAAATCCAGCGTGGGGTGTGGAGGGTTTTGATCCTTTTGTTCCGGGAGGAATAGCTTCTCATCATATTGCAGCAGGGACCTTAGGCATATTGGCAGGTCTATTTCATCTTAGTGTTCGTCCACCCCAACGCCTATACAAAGGATTACGTATGGGAAATATTGAAACCGTCCTTTCCAGTAGTATTGCTGCTGTCTTTTTTGCAGCTTTTGTAGTTGCTGGAACTATGTGGTATGGTTCAGCAACTACCCCGATTGAATTGTTTGGTCCCACGCGCTATCAATGGGATCAAGGATACTTCCAACTAAGAAATATATAGAAGAATTGGTGCTGGCTTAGCCGAAAATCAAAGTTTATCCGAAGCTTGGTCGAAAATTCCTGAAAAACTGGCTTTTTATGATTACATCGGCAATAAATCCGGCAAAAAGGGGGGATTATTCAGAGCGGGCTCAATGGACAGCGGGGATGGAATAGCTGTTGGGTGGTTAGGACATCCTATCTTTAGAGATAAAGAGGGGCATGAACTTTTTGTACGTCGTATGCCTACGTTTTTTGAAACATTTCCAGTTGTTTTGGTCGATGGGGACGGAATTGTTAGAGCCGATGTTCCTTTTAGAAGGGCCGAATCAAAATATAGTGTCGAACAAGTAGGTGTAACTGTTGAGTTCTATGGCGGCGAACTGAATGGGGTCAGTTATAGCGACCCTGCTACTGTGAAAAAATACGCTAGACGTGCTCAATTGGGTGAAATTTTTGAATTAGATCGTGCTACTTTGAAATCTGATGGTGTTTTTCGTAGCAGTCCAAGGGGTTGGTTTACCTTTGGGCATGCTTCGTTTGCTTTGCTCTTCTTCTTCG
>NW_004441427.1:0-1034 GCF_000184155.1 Fragaria vesca subsp. vesca | reverse complement strand
ACATCCCTACTATTCCGACGATTCCGATACCTTCGCCTTGTTCAGTGATGAAAATCCAAATGGGTGCCATATTATGTGAAGTCTTGGGGGTGCAATGAGGGCTTAATGGACATTGTAGTCTATGGAGGGAAGCTTATACTGCTTGTGTAAGTGATCAAGTGCATGGCGATCGTTTGTGGCTTTGTGCTATGGTATCAAGTAATGTGGATATAGGAAGATGATCAAGTTTAATCTAGGGGGAAGAATAAATTTTGGGTTTTTAGCTTTATCTAGTGTACCGCCCTGCCATAGTCGCGAGAGAGCAGAGGTGAGCTGTTTGTACTTCAGTAAGAACTATCTTTCTACTTCGACAAGGGAAAATAAAAAGAAAGAGTAGGGATCCTAAATAACCTATCCCGCCTAAAAGAGGTCGTATTTCCTCTTACTCGTGTACGTTTTGGCCTATACCTATAGTAAGAAATAGAAAGGCTGAAGGCTTCCACTCTACCTATATCCTTCGGAAGCTACCGCTTCTAGAATGCAAGCTTATCCTTGTACTTTCTTTTTAGAGCATACCGGTCTTTCAATCGCCTACTCTTTGGCCATTAGTAAGATAGGCTCCAGCTCGTTAAACGAGCCTCTGTTTCTCTTTAAGTAGGAATTCCCGATCTATACCAGAAGGGCAGATGAGTTCTTCTTCTTTTATCACTTAGCAGCTTGCTCGTGTTTGCACACTATAAGGAAGAAGAAAGGTTTACAGATCCTTCTTGATCTGCACCTGGATCAGATAGGGAGATTTCCGCCCTTTCCTTCCCTGCTCGCGCTAAAGCAATTGTAGCGAGTAGGAGAAGAATGCCGACGACATTCCATGTGTGGAACTTTCGGAATAGAATAGGCTCAATGACTTTGCCTGCTTTCTTGCTTTGCTTGCCCCGCTCCCCTTAGAAGCGTTGGTTGAACCGCTGGACTCTATCTCCGTTGATTACTATTGGATTGAGCTATAGAAGCTATTTGACCTACGTGAACACTTCAGCTAGCAGTATTGAGAAATCAAT
>NW_004441425.1:0-1050 GCF_000184155.1 Fragaria vesca subsp. vesca | reverse complement strand
GTAATGAAAAAAGTGAGACAAGAAGTCGTTGTTAGTTTACCCATACAGGCTACTTACTACTAGTGACGCATTGTTGATTTCGTTAACGCTACAACCGAATGCTTTATAGAAGTTCACTACACTTCGTTTGTAAGACCGCATAAAAAGAGTTGTAACAGACCATCGTGGATTCATCCCGTGCTTTAAGTGGATTAAATGACCTTATTTTCATTCGGGAAGATAGGTTTAGGCGGAATACTCCATGGATAATCGAAAAGGGGTGCTACGTTCCGTTAGGTCAGGGAGGCATTGATTGCTTGCTCGTATTGGATACGTACCAGAGGCCGGTTCTTCACCGATGAGAACTTCTATCGCGTACCGGATGAATTGGTAGCAGGCGGGTCGATAGTTGAGGTACGACGGGATATTCCTCCACGGCTGGCAATCCCCAGTCCACAACAGACCTGATCTTCTCTTGATCCATCTGAATCACACCCTTGCTGATCCAATGGCCAAGAAAGAGCACTTTCGTCTGAGCACCGTTTCGCGTACAGCTTCTTTTCCTGCTACACCCGGAACACTGTACTCAGGGTTCCAAACCTCCAGTGAGTGACTATAAACGATTATGTCATCGTAGGTTTTCCACTACAAACTGGTCAAGGTAAGGGTTTGAGTTATCCATTTAAGTGCGGAACAAGACCTGAATTAGGACGATATTCATAGATCAGTTACTCTTTGTGTACATTATGGAGTGGAGACTCCATGTTGAAAGCTCTTTCAAATAGCATGAGCGTTGAAAGTATTCAATTAGACTAGAGCGTTAGATTCTTTTTTTTTCCTTTATTTTTTAGGTATGCCGCTCCGCGAGCAAGGAGTGCCGCGCACGAGCGGAGCGAAAACAAAGCAGGGGAAATCCTTTGATTGCGTATTGAATATAGATCCATGTCTTTCTTGTTCCACTAGCTAGGACCAAATTCTCGCATGTCCGTTTCGTTATTACGACCTTATTTTTTGATGTCAAAGACCAGAAGCTACGCGCAAATTATCATTGGATCTCGGTTGTTCTTAACA
>NW_004441424.1:0-1018 GCF_000184155.1 Fragaria vesca subsp. vesca | reverse complement strand
GTAAAGATTTATGATACGTGTATAGGGTGTACTCAATGTGTGCGAGCTTTGCCCAACCGATGTATTAGAAATGATACCTTGGGACGGATGTAAAGCTAAGCAAATCGCTTCTGGCTCCAAGAACAGAGGACTGTGTCGGTTGTAAGAGATGTGAATCCGCCTGTCCAACGGATTTCTTGAGTGTTCGCGTTTATTTATGGCATGAAACAACTCGCAGTATGGGTCTAGCTTATTAATACGTTCCAGAAAACCCTACTCGAATACATTTGATTTTTTTACCTTTATCGACAAAAACCCGCGCTCAAAATATATTTATTTCGAGCACGGGTTTTTCTGGTCCAAGTTTATTTTGTTTTTACTATGAATAATTTTCCTTGGTTAACGCTAGTTGTAGTTTTGCCAATATCCGCGGGTTCCTTAATTTTCTTTCTTCCTCATCGAGGAAATAAGGTAATACGGTGGTATACTTTATGTATATGCATAATAGAACTCCTTCTAACAACCTATGCATTCAGTTATCGTTTCCAATTGGATGATCCGTTAATGTCAACTAACGGAGAATTATAAATGGATCAATTTTTTTGATTTTTACTGGAGATTGGGAATAGATGGAATTTCTATAGGACCCATTTTACTGACAGGATTTATTACAACTTTAGCTACTTTAGCGGCTTGGCCCGTTACTCGAGATTCCCGACTATTCCATTTCCTAATGTTAGCAATGTATAGCGGTCAAATAGGACCATTTCTTCTCAAGACCTTTTACTTTTTTTCATCATGTGGGAGTTAGAATTAATTCCCGTTTATCTACTTCTATCCATGTGGGGGGGAAAGAAACGTTTGTATTCAGCTACAAAATTTATTTTGTACACTGCCGGAGGTTCTGTTTTTTTATTAATAGGAGTTCTGGGTATTGGTTTATACGGCTCCAATGAACCGACATTAAATTTTGAAACATCAGCGAATCAATCATATCCTGTAGCACTGGAAATAATATTCTATATTGGATTTCTTATTG
>NW_004441423.1:0-1090 GCF_000184155.1 Fragaria vesca subsp. vesca | reverse complement strand
AAAACCGAACCCATTCTGTCGATTGGTATGAATTTCTTATAAACGCAGTTTTTTCAGTCAGTATAGCTTATTGCGGAATACTTATAGCGTCCTTTTTATATAAGCCTGTTTATTCATCTTTACAAAATTTGAATTTATTTAATTCATTTGTTAAAAGGGTTCCTAATAAAATGCAAGTTTTGGGAGGGAAAATAATAAATGTGATATATGATTGGTCATATAATCGCGGTTACATAGATGTTTTTTATACAATCTCCTTAACTAAGTGTATAAGAAAATTAGCCGAATTAACTCATTTTTTTGATAGACGAGTAATCGATGGAATTACGAATGGAGTAGGTATTGTAAGTTTTTTCGTAGGAGAATGTATCAAATATGTAGGGGGCGGTCGAATTTCTTCTTATCTTTTAGTGTATGTATCTTATGTTTTAATTTTTTTAGTGATTTTTTTTTATTTTTTTAATTTAAATTATTATATTAATATTAAACTAAAATTTATTATATTAATATTAAACTAAAATAAAAAAAAATTAGGAAGAGATCTTTTTTCTTTAAATATTTGTAACTTCGAATTTTCTTTGTTCTTGTAGTCCCATCCAGATAATAAGTTTCATAAGCGGGTCTATTTTTATAGCGTGTCTCTTTAAAGTAGAATTCATCCTTTGTTTTTCCTTTCCATTCACTCGGATCTCTTCCGTTTCATCGATTTTGTCCGGATCCTCCTTTTCTTCCGAAAAAAGGGGAAGGGGAAGGATCTTCTGCGGTGGATCCCTCTTGTTCCTGTTTAGTCCCCTTCGTTTCGGAAGTTGTTTCTATTTCTACATCTGTTTCTTCCTCACTTCCCCCCCTTTCTTCCGTTTCTGAGGTTTTTTTCAGTTTCTTAGTAACAATGGGTGACGGTATTCTGCCTAAATAGTAGACACAGGTAATAAATAAGAGAATACTAAAGATTCGAGCCATAGAATTTCTCAATTCTGACACAAGGTACTTATTTGATCTAATAAGTACATTAGATCTAATAGAATTATTTTGATGTATCCAGCCTAATACCAACCCAACCCATTTCATGAATAAAATGTGACCAATTAAC
>NW_004441422.1:0-1016 GCF_000184155.1 Fragaria vesca subsp. vesca | reverse complement strand
AGATTATGCTTTATCTATTGCACTTACTAAATAGTATAGAAATGTATTCATTTCCTCTGCATTGACTCGATTTATGTATGATACTATCGGAGTGAAACAGGGGATCTAAAGAAGAACAGAGGCTCGACTATATTAGTAACAAGTAAATCCTTTGTATGTAAAAAGCCTCGATAGGGGAGTAAAGGCTAATTGCAAGGTCTGAGACGACCCATAAAGCACTTGATTATAATCAACGTTGTAAGCCTACTTGGGTATTGAGCATTTATCTGTAAGAGCCGAATTCCGTGCAATGAGTAGTTGTTGCACCTGCGAAAAAGGGAATCTGGTGGATTTTTTCTTACATAGAATCATTCATATATGTGTGGATAACATATCAATTTTTTATATGGATCCATTTGGTTCTGTTGATTCATGCTCGAGCTGGATGATGAAAAATTATACATGTCCAGTTCTTTCGGGGGATGGATATAGAATAATTCACCTATCCTAATAACAAAAAAACCTGACTTGAACGATCCTGTGTTAAGAGCTAAATTGGCTAAAGGGATGGGTCATAATTATTATGGAGAGCCTGCATGGCCAAATGATCTGTTATATATTTTTCCAGTAGTAATTTTTAGGTACTATTGCATGTAACGTAGGCTTAGCTGTTTTAGAACCATCAATGATTGGTGAACCCGCGGATCCGTTTTGCAACTCCTTTTGGAAATATTGCCTGAATGGTATTTCTTTCCCGTATTTCAAATACTTCGTACAGTGCCAAATAAGTTATTGGGTGTTCTTTTAATGGTTTCAGTACCCGCGGGATTATTAACAGTACCTTTTTTGGAGAATGTTAATAAATTCCAAAATCCATTTCGTCGTCCCGTAGCAACAACCGTTTTTTTGATTGGTACTGTAGTAGCTCTTTGGTTGGGTATTGGAGCAACACTACCTATTGATAAGTCCCTAACTTTAGGTCTTTTTTAAATTGATTTGATTGTTAAATAAAAAAAATAGATTACGATATGTGTATC
>NW_004441420.1:0-1000 GCF_000184155.1 Fragaria vesca subsp. vesca | reverse complement strand
CTTTAGTTATTTTTTTAATTTTTTAANCACATACTATAGCCGACGAATACGTTAGGGTATTCGTTGGCTAAACCCTAAAATTTTTCTATTACCTACTATAGCCCTATCTTCGGTGGTTATTTTTCGTAAAATTTTTAGTTGACTTCTTGCGTCTCATCGGTTTGAAACTATTTTCAGTTGGAGGTCCGGCCAAAATACGTAATTTAGACGGTCGAACGACCTTTTCCGTGCGTTTAGGGGTTTGACTTACGAGATTGACCGTCCGGATCGAGCCCCTATTCTTTTCGGATCAAGTTGAATTTTTTCCCATACATGTATTTTGTCATGATGGTCAGATCTGACAGTCGGATTTCTATTTCTCAAGTTTGATCATCACAATCACAACATGCATACTAATGTTGTATAACTTGTTTACCAAGTGTTATGTAAATGTTCCGTTTCAAAAACAAACTATACGTAAAACCTTCAAACGCCAAAAAGTCATGAAATAAGATATGACGAGAATGTTGAAATACATCCACAGTTGAAAAATCACACTATTCCGGTAAATATTCGGTGCCGATAGTTGCGGTCAATGCAATTTTTCATTCTTTCCCCCTATGAGTAGCCCTATATTCGGTGGTTATTTTGAGTAAAATTTTTATACGACTTGTTGCGTGTCATCGATTTAAAACTATTTTCAGTTGAAGGTCCGGCCAAAATACGTAATTTAGACGGTCGAACGACCTTTTCCGTGCGTTTAGGGGTTTGACTTACGAGATTGACCGTCCGGATCGAGCCCCTATTCTTTTCGGATCAAGTTGAATTTTTTCCCATACATGTATTTTGTCATGATGGTCAGATCTGACGGTCGGATTTCTGTTTCTCAAGTTTGATCATCACAATCACAACATGCATACTAATGTTGTATAACTTGTTTACCAAGTGTTAATGTAAATGTTCCGTTTCAAAAAACAAACTATACGTAAAAACCTTCAAAACGCCAAAAAAGTCATGAAAT
>NW_004441419.1:0-1108 GCF_000184155.1 Fragaria vesca subsp. vesca | reverse complement strand
TTCGGTCGTTGTGGTCGGACTCTATTATGGATTTCTGACCACATTCTCCATAGGGCCCTCTTATCTCTTCCTTCTCCGAGCTCGGGTTATGGAAGAAGGAGAAGAAGGAACCGAGAAGAAAGTATCAGCAACAACCGGTTTTATTACGGGACAGCTCATGATGTTCATATCGATCTATTATGCGCCTCTGCATCTAGCATTGGGTAGACCTCATACAATAACTGTCCTAGCTCTACCGTATCTTTTGTTTCATTTCTTCTGGAACAATCACAAACACTTTTTTTGATTATGGATCTACTACCAGAAATTCAATGCGTAATCTTAGCATTCAATGTTTATCCTGAATAATCTCATTTTTCAATTATTCAACCATTTCATTTTACCAAGTTCAATGTTAGTCAGATTAGTCAACATTTTATATGTTTCGATGCAACAACAAGTATGTTATTTGTAACAAGTAGTTTTGTTGGTTGGTTAATTTGGTCACATTTTTATTCATGAAATGGGTTGGGTTGGTATTAGGCTGGATACATCAAAATAATTCTATTAGATCTAATGTACTTATTAGATCAAATAAGTACCTTGTGTCAGAATTGAGAAATTCTATGGCTCGAATCTTTTAGTATTCTCTTATTTATTACCTGTGTCTACTATTTAGGCAGAATACCGTCACCCATTGTTACTAAGAAACTGAAAAAAACCTCAGAAACGGAAGAAAGGGGGGGAAGTGAGGAAGAAACAGATGTAGAAATAGAAACAACTTCCGAAACGAAGGGGACTAAACAGGAACAAGAGGGATCCTACCGCAGAAGATCCTTCCCCTTCCCCTTTTTTCGGAAGAAAAGGAGGATCCGGACAAAATCGATGAAACGGAAGAGATCCGAGTGAATGGAAAGGAAAAAACAAAGGATGAATTCTACTTTAAAGAGACACGCTATAAAAATAGACCCGCTTATGAAACTTATTATCTGGATTGGGACTCAAGAACAAGAAAATTCGAAGTTACAAATATTTAAAGAAAAAAAGGATCTCTTCCAATTTGAAAAACCGGTTGTAGCTATTCTTTTCGACCCTAAACGATGGAAGCGCCCCTTACGATATATAAAAA
>NW_004441418.1:0-1085 GCF_000184155.1 Fragaria vesca subsp. vesca | reverse complement strand
AAGATTTTTTGACTATTACATTACATATTTAATATACATATTTAATATTGTTTTTTGAAATTTTACTATAAATAAATATAAAAATATAAATAAATATAAATCCATTTTAAAAAAGAATTCTAAATTATAAATTAACGGAATGATTAATTGATTAATTATATCTATTCGATTAGTTATGTCGATTAGTTATGGCTATTAATGAAAGTATTAAATTAATAATACTAAATTGTCCTTTGTCGTTTTTTTTTATTATGATCTGCCCTAAGAAAAGGATACGAAAAGAAAAGTGCACTCCAGATCATAATGAAACAGTCCTAGGGTTTCATTCGGAAAGGCGAAACCTAAGACGAAAAAACAAAGAATCGACCGTTCAAGTATTCAAAAGTGCACACTAAAAATGATATAAAATGATAGAAATAGGGACATGTATATATAATATATTATATCTATTATAATAGTAATAGATATATGTTATTATGTTATGCGGTATATATCTATATTGAATTTCTGGTTGGACTAAGTATGATCTCCAATCCAATAGAGATGAAAGAAGATAGATACGAAATCAAATACGGAGAAAACCCTTTTCAATACAATACAGGAATCGATATCTAATGAATTCAACGTTTATAGCATAATATAAATGGGGAAATGAACAAATAAGGGGTAAACGGCATCATGATGTGTGTGATACTAATCACAAAGGGGGGATATGGCGAAATTGGTAGACGCTACGGACTTAATTGGATTGAGCCTTGGTATGGAAACCTACCAAGTGATAACTTTCAAATTCAGAGAAACCCTGGAATTAAAAATGGGCAATCCTGAGCCAAATCCCGTTTTATGAAAACAAACAAGGGTTTCAGAAAGCGAGAATAAATAAAGGATAGGTGCAGAGACTCAATGGAAGCTGTTCTAACAAATGGAGTTGGCTGCATTGTGTTCGTAGTAAAGGAATCGAAACTTCCGAAAGGATGAAAGATAAACCTATATACATATGTATACTTACTGAAATACTATCGCCAAATAATTCAAAATGATTAATGACGACTCCGTCCGCTAAATCTTTTTATTTTTAAAAATTT
>NW_004441417.1:0-1006 GCF_000184155.1 Fragaria vesca subsp. vesca | reverse complement strand
CCGAAGATCTCTTCCCTCTCGTCGAGCTCGAACATCAATTGCAACTATTCGATAAATGGCTCATTGGGATAGATGAACAATACCCCCCCTAGAAACGTATAAGAGGTTTTTCCCTCGTACGGCTCGAGAAAATTCGAAATTATGTCTATGTATAAAATTACAATATCAAATATATCCATAAAATCATCAAATTAATTAGACTATTGATTTTACTTTATTTTCTTATTCTTATCCAACAAAAAGAAAATTAGTCGTATTTGCACCCTCATAACTCAAGTTGGATAACTCTGAAATAACTCAAAAGAACAACCTTTTAGATATTTCATCTATTGAGCGGTCTCTAACCCTTTAATTGTCTTCTTTAGAATCCATTTTGATTCTTCATTCTGATCTAGTTGTTAAGACAATTGAAAAAGGTATTTCCTTGTTCCAGGATCTTTGCCTTGAATCATTGGGTTTAGTACATTACTTCGGTGATCTTTAAATCCTTTCAAAACGGCAGCAACATACCATTTTTTGCGATTTCCTTCTGTCAAAGAATCATACAAATGTTGGATTCCTGCGTAATACACTTTCCTTTTGATTTGATCGAAAAAGTTTTACCAATTTCAAACCTTCCCTTGGAATTGGAAATTTTCTCGAATGGGCCCCTTTAAGTTTATGTATCGAAAATATACTTACGAAGTTGTTCCAATTTGTTGATTGATACTAACCCTAGATTCTTGCCCCTGAAAAAGAAAAAAATACTTTCTACTCGAGCTCCATCCTATACTATATTATACCACCCCCCCCAAAAAAAAGGGGGTTACAGCGGAATAGAACAAATGATGTCGAGCCAAGAGCACTTTCATTCCTATATATTCCTATATAATATATATAAAAATGGTGGATGTAAGACTCCACAGCGGATCATGTCCTTCAAGTCGCACGTTGCTTTCTACCACATCGTTTTAAACGAAGTTTTACCATAACATTCCTTCAGTTTGGAACCCATATGTAATTGATT
>NW_004441416.1:0-1061 GCF_000184155.1 Fragaria vesca subsp. vesca | reverse complement strand
TATCAATGGAAGAAATAAAAATATGGAAAACAAAAAAGGGATTCTCTACAATGACACTGTAGACCAATTGAAAGGGATGTAGCGCAGCTTGGTAGCGCGTTTGTTTTGGGTACAAAATGTCACGGGTTCGAATCCTGTCATCCCTACCTATTACTTATCTTCTGAACAGTAACAGGGGAGATCGATTAAAAGAAAAGTGGATACATAAAAAAATCTTTAATTTTTTGATAGTATATATCCAAGACGTATTGGGGTTACAAAATATTCTTTGTGATAATAAAGCGCTCTTAGTTCAGTTCGGTAGAACGTGGGTCTCCAAAACCCGATGTCGTAGGTTCAAATCCTACAGAGCGTGATTCTGTGTTCTTGTTAGTCGCGCTAGATCGAAAATTACCGCCGAAAAAATTAAAACCAATCTAATTTTGACCTCCCGCGAATTAAAGGAAGTAGGAGGTCAATCAAAAAATAGGATGTTAATTAATCAAAGTTCCAACTGATCACCACGTCTGTATTGTAAATATGCAGTTACAAATAATACCAGCCAAAGTAATAGGAATTAGACCCAAGACAATTCCAAATAGAAAAACTTCAATCATTTCAATTTGTTTGAGAGGGGAGGGGGGAGGTAATATCTATGCTTAAATAGTAATACGTATTAACTCTAAATCTCAATGACCAAAAATTGGAAATTGATACGGTAAGGAACTATAGAATATATGAAGAATATATGAACTATCGCAGAAATATTTTTGTATGAATTGTTCATTTAATTAATTTCAAATAAGTCGTATCTTGCTCAGTCCGATAAATAGAGCTGAGGTTATAGTCAAAGCTGCTAGTAGAAAACCGAAATAACTAGTTATAGTAGGCATGAAAAGGCTAAATGAAATAGGTTCTTTTTCTACATATGTTTAGAAAGCACTTTCCTAAGTTTCAATTTTTGAAAGATACGAGGATAGGCAAAAATACCAACCAATTGAAAGGGTAAGTTCAATTGAAAGTTTTTGATTCATCAAGTATTATAGATGATATTAACAAAAACAAAGTAACATAAATAAGAA
>NW_004441415.1:0-1155 GCF_000184155.1 Fragaria vesca subsp. vesca | reverse complement strand
CGTATAAACCTTTTAGTGTTTTGATAGAACATAATAGAACATTCATATTACCCTCTGAAAGAAATAGAACTTAAAAAGGAATTATTTTGATTCAACCATCTTTTTTTCGATTTGCCTACTTGAATTATATATTTTAAGTATCAACTAATCACAGAAAATCTCCGGTTTTTATCTCTTTTATGCTAGTCAAGAATAATAACCGATTCAATAAATCGATTATATGGAGTTCCCCCCAAAAAATTTACTTATCTTATTATTAATCAAGAATTTCGTATATAGCTAGAACGACCCTCACAAATTGCAAATACTAATTTGTTAAGAATTAATCGGATTGAAGCTATAGCGTCATCGTTGGCTGGAATCGAAATATACCGCGAGATCCGGGTCACAATTTGTATCGATTAAACAAATCGTTGGAATTCCCAAAGTGATACATTCTCGAAGAGCCGTATATTCTTCTTGCTGATCAACGATTATTACAATATCGGGTAACCCCGTCATATATTTTTATTCCGCCCAGATATGTTTGCAAGTGAAATAATTGTCTCTTCAACACAGCCGCATCCCTTTTCGGAAGACGGTTAAGTCTCCCCGTCTTTTGTTCCGTTCTCAAGTCCCTGAACTTATGAAGTCTCGTTTCTGTAGTATACCAATTCGTTAACATACCGCCGAGCCATTTTTTATTTAACATAATGACACCGGGGCCCCTTATTGCAGCCCGCGCTACTGAATCAGCCGCTTTATTTTTTGTACCGACAATTAAGAATTGTTTTCCCCTACTTGCTGCATACAAAAAACTAAAATCACAAGCTTCTGAATAAAAACCGAGCAGTTCTAGTAAGATTTATAATATGAATTACCTTTTCGTCTTTGCAGAGATATAAGGTGCCATCCTAGGATTCCATTTCCTAGTACCATGACCAAAATGAACTCCTGCTTCCATCATCTCTTCCAAATTGATGTTCCAATATCTTCTTGTCATTTTTCCCCACACTTCTTTTCTTCTCTTTTTTTTTTCTTTATTTAGAAAAAAAAAAAGAGATGAAGTACCCTGAAAATAGAAATAAAAAATTGTTCCGATGGAACCTTCTCTTCTAACGGAAATTGGCCGTTGATACAGATGCAAACCGTTCATTTCTTTCCATTCGATATTCT
>NW_004441414.1:0-1041 GCF_000184155.1 Fragaria vesca subsp. vesca | reverse complement strand
TCAGAATTGTAACCCTCCCACGGCATATAAGCTACTAATACATTTTTTCCCAAAGCGAGTTCGCCACCAACCGTAGCAGCACCGTCCGCTAAAACTTGTCCCTTTTTAATACATTTACCTCGCTGAACCTGGGGTTTTTGGTGCATACACGTATTTTTGTTGGAACGTTGGTATATAACTAATGGAATGTTTAGAGTATCCCCATTGCCCGATAAAATTATCTTGTCAGTATCGGTATAAATGATTTTTCCCTCATGTTCGGCTATAGCAGTAACCCCCGAATCTAAAGCCACTTGGCGTTCCAACCCAGTTCCAACAATGCACTTTTTCAGACCGAGAGAGCGGAACTGCTTGACGTTGCATATTAGAACTCATTAAAGCTCGATTCGCATCATTATGCTCAATAAAAGGAATCAGGGAAGCTCCAATAGAAAAATATTGGAAGGGAAAAATACTTCGAAGATGAACCTGTTCCCATTCAACAGTCAGGAATTACTTGACGGTATCGAGCTGGAACAACCTGTTCTTCCTGAATACCTCGATTCAAGCCCAAAGAATTTCCTGCCGCTATCATATAGTATTCATCTTTACTTGGTGATAAATAGAGCATCCGTACTTTTTTTGATCTCTCAGAAATTTCATAAAACGGACTTTCTAGAGACCCCCAATAACCAATCTTCGCATGAATTGCTAAGGATCCAATAAGTCCAACATTGATTCCTTCAGACGTGTCAATAGGGCAAATGCGTCCGTAGTGACTGGGGTGAATATCTCGTATCCGAAAACTAGCAGTTCGCCCTGTCAATCCTCCAGGGCCCAGATAACTCGATTTTCTCCCATGAACTATTTGGGTCAATGGTATTAGTTCGATCCAAAACTTGAGATAATGGGTGTAATCCAAAAAAAGATTCATAAGTGGTTGTTAATGGAGTTGAAGTTACCAAATTCTGAGGAGTGGGTATCAATTTATGCTTAATTGCTCCGCATATAGTCCCTCTAACCATATTTTCTAAACGAACCAGGGACAATCCAAATTGGTCT
>NW_004441413.1:0-1064 GCF_000184155.1 Fragaria vesca subsp. vesca | reverse complement strand
TTTTCTAGAACTAGAAATTTCATTTTTTAATTGATAGTGAAAACAATTTTTTGATTCGTCCACGATAGGGTCCATTTAAGAAAGGATCGTATATTTTTGGTAAATATTCTTTTTTAGTCTTATCATTACACAACCGAGTTCTTTTTTCGAGTACATTCAAAACAACAGATTCTTTAGTGAGAGTTTGAGCTAGGTTTTTATCTAGGGTTTTTACTCTATTTATAAAATTTTTGCTTATATTTTTCTGTTTATGTTCATTGGTATAACTCCACTGATTATAAAAATTCATTAGAGGGGGCTTTTTCCTTTGGGAACAGAGATGTCTTTCTTTGCATCATTTCCAAAAAAAGTTGCCAAACTGGGGGGGTACGTAAAAGCTATTCTTTCTTTTCCATCACTTTGACATGTATAAAAAAAATATTGTGACATTTCAGTTCTTACAGCATTTTCAAATCGATTGTTTTTTATATATCGTAAGGGGCGCTTCCATCGTTTAGGGTCGAAAAGAATAGCTACAACCGGTTTTTCTAAATTGGAAGAGATCCTTTTTTTCTTTAAATATTTGTAACTTCGAATTTTCTTGTTCTTGAGTCCCATCCAGATAATAAGTTTCATAAGCGGGTCTATTTTTATAGCGTGTCTCTTTAAAGTAGAATTCATCCTTTGTTTTTTCCTTTCCATTCACTCGGATCTCTTCCGTTTCATCGATTTTGTCCGGATCCTCCTTTTCTTCCGAAAAAGGGGAAGGGGAAGGATCTTCTGCGGTGGATCCCTCTTGTTCCTGTTTAGTCCCCTTCGTTTCGGAAGTTGTTTCTATTTCTACATCTGTTTCTTCCTCACTTCCCCCCCTTTCTTCCGTTTCTGAGGTTTTTTTCAGTTTCTTAGTAACAATGGGTGACGGTATTCTGCCTAAATAGTAGACACAGGTAATAAATAAGAGAATACTAAAGATTCGAGCCATAGAATTTCTCAATTCTGACACAAGGTACTTATTTGATCTAATAAGTACATTAGATCTAATAGAATTATTTTGATGTATCCAGCCTAATACCAACCCAACCCAT
>NW_004441411.1:0-1003 GCF_000184155.1 Fragaria vesca subsp. vesca | reverse complement strand
ACCCTTCAAATTGTATCTGATTCAATCCGGGTATTGTAGATATTGCCTCATTTCCACCCCCAAGCATTTTTTTAATTTCCCATTTATAGACAAAAACCCATTATTTGCTCATTCTTCATCGAATCATAGGGATCGAGAGCCTAGCAATGATGGAATTTATATTCTGTTTACTGAATCACATGAAATTTTACCTAATATATGGAATGTGTGAAATATGTATGAACAAGGGAATAAAGAAAATTTTTTTTACTCAAATTAGAATTTGCAACAGATGGAAAGGAATTGATAAATTATACTTAGACTTATGGAATTTTGTTATAGAATATCAAACGAAAATTATTCAATTTCTACCATTATTATGATATTCTGTATTCGACTCCGGTTGGATACCATAAAAGTATTCGGGATTCGGCCTATTCCATGAGACAAAGACATAATAATCAGAAACAATATAGAACTTAGGAGTACTTAACTTTTTCGCGGATTCATCGGCTCCTTTTTTTAGTCAAATTCGTAGAATATGTTTGTAGAATATGATTGAAGTGTATAAGAAGGTTGATGTTTATTAAATAATTTAATAAACATGTACAGATCTAACTATAGCTATCTATATATAAACTATAACTATCTATATATACATATGTCTTGATATACATATGTCTCTCCTTTATTCTAGCTACTATTCTGGACAGTACATGTCATGCTCGATCAGAATTGCTATTCAAAAAAAATGGTAAAAATAAAACGGAAACATGAGAATTTCCTGAAAATTACTTATGTACATCGTATACAGATAAACTACCCCATAATATTGTGTACCAATTTATGTTCTGGGATTTATATATACCCGGAATTGCTGTTATAATTGAAATTGCGAAGGATTTTTTTCAATAACTGATTGTATCAATTTTTTATTTTCTTATATCATTAAGGAAACGCAATTTGAGATTTAAATTTACGAATCATTCATGAATTAATAGTTAAAGGTTCCAGTTTGTTCTGA
>NW_004441410.1:0-1040 GCF_000184155.1 Fragaria vesca subsp. vesca | reverse complement strand
TAATGAGTACTGTTTTACCTACTCCAGCTCCCCCCAAAAAGTACCGATTTTTCCTTCCACGACGATAGGGGGCGTAGAAGATCTACGACTTTAATTCCTGTTTCAAAAATGGATAATTTTGTTATCTAACTGTATAAAGGCAGGCGCAGATCTATGAATAGGAGATGTTGTACGAGTATCTACAGGACCTAAATTATCCACAGGCTCTCCAAGTACGTTAAAAATTACGTCCTAGAGTCGCTCCGCCGACTGGAACACTTAAAGGAGCTCCTGTATCAATTACTTCCATTCCTCTCGTTAGACCATCTGTAGCACTCATAGCTACCGCTCTAACTCGATTATTTCCTAATAATTGCTGTACTTCACAAGTCACATTAATTTGTTGACCAGCGGTATCTCGACCCTTAACTACCAGAGCGTTGTAAATATTAGGCATCTTGCCGGGTGGAAAAGATACATCTAGTACCGGACCAATGATTTGAGCAATACGCCCCAGGTTTTTTTTTCAAGTGCGGAAACCCCCAGGACCAGAAGTAGTAGGATTTATTTTCTATAATAAAATATGTCGAAATTTTTTTGCGAAAATGGCTGAAATCAAAAATAAATAAATGTTCGATAACTAAAACAAGTTAAGTTGATCGGTTAATTGAATCAATAAGAAATGGGTCTTAGCAATCGATTCCGTTGGATGGTACCAACGGAATCCAATTCAATTGTTGACTTATTGAATTTCAATAAATTCAAAAGTTCAATCAAAACCTATTTTCAAAATCTCAAGTGGATGAATAAAAATTTTGTGCAAGTCTTTTATTTGCCTATCATTATAGACAATACCTTCCATATTATCTATGGAATTCGAACCCCATTTATTTACTTACTATTTTTTTCTATCTCATCGGTCCTTATTTATGATTTCAGCATATCGATTTACCCTTAGCCTATTATTTTTTTCATGTTTATGGACGAATTCTGCCTATTTTTACATTTAGGATTTACATATACAACATATATCACTGTCAAGAGTGAATTTATTATTATTT
>NW_004441409.1:0-1022 GCF_000184155.1 Fragaria vesca subsp. vesca | reverse complement strand
TTAGGTACCAGGTCTTATACGGGTCAGTTGCGAAATACCTCGTTTGTTACAATACAATTGCAATACTTCCTAAAAAAAGTTCGTCCATTGGACTAAGAAGGTAAAGGAAAAAATGAGTTGTATCCTCATCCTCAAACCGGCGATTTCCGTGGGTTGTTGTTCCTAAGTAATTTAATTGTAGAAGTTAAATATTAAAAGAATTTGAAAAAAACAAGAGCAGCAAATCCACGGAAATAAACAAAAATATGTGTTTTTAGGATTAAACAAAAGGATTCGCAAATAAAAGAGCTAATGCTACAACCAGCCCATAAATTGTTAAAGCTTCCATGAAAGCTAGACTAAGCAATAAAGTACCCCGTATTTTTCCTTCCGCCTCTGGTTGTCTCGCGATCCCTTCTACAGCCTGTCCCGCAGCAGTACCTTGACCAACCCCAGGTCCAATAGAAGCAAGCCCGACAGCCAATCCAGCAGCAATAACGGAAGCGGCAGAAATCAGTGGATTCATGATAAGTTTTCCTCGTGCCAAAACAAAAATAAAGAAATAGTTAATAGATACAATCAACCAATATTCAATTCACAATAACAGACGAAACGGAAAGGCTTCTATTGAAATCCCTATCTAAATTCACAATAGTAAGACAAATTAGATATATCTTTAGTTCATATATACCTAGTTAATGTCTAATATCACATATACATGTTTTTCCCCCAAACCGTAAACCAAATATTGTATCTTAAAGTCATCGGGATTCTCGAATCATTCTTCGAAAGATTCACAAGAGTTGTCTTATAGCGATTAGATTATATACACCTAGCTCGACCCCCCCTTCCTACGCAAACCAATCCATTTGTTTTTTTTACAACTCAAAAATATCGTACCTTTTTTACAATTACTCTAGATCGTTTATATCTTTATTTATACCTTATATTTATCTTCCCTAAGTGGATTACCTTAAACGGCGCATACATTGCGTCAGGCTAAGCTAAAAAAAACTGCGTCGGAAACTAGTCAATGATGACCT
>NW_004441408.1:0-1138 GCF_000184155.1 Fragaria vesca subsp. vesca | reverse complement strand
GCGACTCGTACGATTCTAATTCCTGTATTGCTGATATTTTCAATATGAATCCTGATCAAAAGAAATCAAGGGCCNCTTTGATGGGTATATAAAGAAAAAAAGTAAANCTTTTTACTAGCATTCTGACAAAGAAAGTCATTGATCGATCAGTTGACAGATGATCTATGGAAACTCCTTCGGATTTCGAAAAAAGGGGGGGTTAGTAAACCTCTTTTAACGTTTGAACAGTGAGTTCAATAAAACAAATACAACATAAATAAAATTTGCAAAATATTAAAATATTAAAACAAACGGGAAATGCGCAATATGTGACTCGCCCAAGACATTATTTTAGTCTGTGTAGTAGTATCTCGTTAGAGAACTACTATGTCTGTTTCCGATAGAAAATGTGTATCTACGTAATGTAATAACAGAACTATTTTCTCTTTGAATAATAAAAAAGTTCAACTCTTCCTCACGGTCCATATACTAATTTTAGTAAGAGCGGGTTCATCGAAATAGAAAATTGATCAAGAATTTCGTTGGAATAAATTTACTACCATTTGTATTTCTTTTACTTTTTATTCTTTTTACTTTCGAAATACAAACACGGAAATAATTGAAATATTTGTTAAATTGAAAGAGTATTCTTCATATATATTATTACAAAAACTATATTACAACACTAAACCCAAGAAAATTTCGAAATACAGATGTTTTTTTATTTCTATTTCAATTTAAAAATTGAATTTTAAATTGAAATAGTGTTGAAATAGTGAAATTTCAACTAAAAAAAGCTTTTCAGAACTGAACGATTTATACAAAAAAAAATTGATAAAGTTTAATTCCTAAACTCAATTACAATTAGTAATACTTCTAGAGTCCACTTCTTCCCCATACTACGAGTGAAAGGGAAAATGTAAAGACTACCATTAAAGCAGCCCAAGCGAGATTTACTATATCCATATGAATTATGTCCCCTATCTCTATGACGGAATTCTTGAATTATTGTTCACTAATAAATAATAGTGGAATCACTGGCGCAGAGTCAAAAATTCTGACCTAAGATCGTTGATGAAACAATCCACTAAATTCAACTCTAACTTATAAGGAAGGGGTCTTAGAAGAGTTCTAGTATAATCAGAAAAGATTAAGCACA
>NW_004441407.1:0-1053 GCF_000184155.1 Fragaria vesca subsp. vesca | reverse complement strand
TGGAAGAGTTATATCTGCATCAAATAAAAAATTTGAAAATTTTGATTCTATCTTCTGAATCAATTCTTACTTGTTCGTGTTCAGGAACTAAAAAAGGTCTTTTAAAATTTAAACTTGATGTTGATTTTACAGCAAATTCATTGATTAAGTTCAATAAATAATCCATTTGCTTTACATATTGTTTTTCTATCAAATAGTATTTTAGTTTTTGTTCAAATTCTAGGCGATTAATAATAAGAAGGATACTATGAATCTTATTTATACAAAACCTTTCCATATTAATTTTTCTAGAACTAGAAATTTCTATTTTTAATTGATAGTGAAAACAATTTTTTTGATTCGTCCACGATAGGGTCCATTTAAGAAAGGATCGTATATTTTGGTAAATATTCTTTTTTAGTCTTATCATTACACAACCGAGTTCTTTTTTCGAGTACATTCAAAACAACAGATTCTTTAGTGAGAGTTTGAGCTAGGTTTTTATCTAGGGTTTTTACTCTATTTATAAAATTTTTGCTTATATTTTTCTGTTTATGTTCATTGGTATAACTCCACTGATTATAAAATTCATTAGTAGGGGGGCTTTTTCCTTTGGGTAACAGAGATGTCTTTCTTTGCATCATTTCCAAAAAAGTTGCCAAACTGGGGGGTACGTAAAAGCTATTCTTTCTTTTCCATCACTTTGACATGTATAAAAAAAATATTGTGACATTTCAGTTCTTACAGCATTTTCAAATCGATTGTTTTTTATATATCGTAAGGGGCGCTTCCATCGTTTAGGGTCGAAAAGAATAGCTACAACCGGTTTTTCAAATTGGAAGAGATCCTTTTTTTCTTTAAATATTTGTAACTTCGAATTTTCTTGTTCTTGAGTCCCATCCAGATAATAAGTTTCATAAGCGGGTCTATTTTTATAGCGTGTCTCTTTAAAGTAGAATTCATCCTTTGTTTTTTCCTTTCCATTCACTCGGATCTCTTCCGTTTCATCGATTTTGTCCGGATCCTCCTTTTCTTCCGAAAAAGGGGAAGGGGGAAGGATCTTCTGCGGTGGAT
>NW_004441404.1:0-1337 GCF_000184155.1 Fragaria vesca subsp. vesca | reverse complement strand
GGAAAATAAAACAGCAAGTACAAAAATGAGTAATAACCCCCAGTAGAGACTGGTACGATTCAATTCAACACTTTGTTCGTTCGGGTTTGATTGTGTCATAGCTCTATGATTCGGATTAGGTTTATCGTTGGATGAACTGCATTGCGGATATTGACCCTAAAAAAAAACGGTAGGTACAGCTAGTCCGTGAACCGCTAACCATCGTACTGTAAAAATCGGATAGGTTCTATCTATAGTCATTGGGGCCTCCTAAAAAGATCTGCTAAATTCATCGAGTTGTTCCAAAGGATCAAAACGGCCAGTTATTAAGGGAATTCCTTGTCGGCTTTCTGTAAAATACTCATTTGGACGGGGGCTTCCAAATACATCGTAAGCTAAACCAGTGCTGACGAATAACCAACCCGCAATAAATAGGGAAGGTATAGTAATGCTATGAATGACCCAGTATCGGATACTGGTAATAATATCAGCAAAAGAACGTTCTCCTAGTGCTTCCAGACATGTTGAGCTCCGCATATTCTTGTACAGTCGGGGGGGGTAGATTTCGTAAAAGATGAAATCAGTAAATAGAAATTCACTGAAATAAAATCTTTGTGAGATCGTCAATATTGTACCAAGGGTGTCTTTAGAGTATACCGAATCAGTATAGCGACCCTTCTTCTGACACAGCAATGCAATTTCACAATCAGTATCGAAATCAAGTGTTAGATAATTTCTTTATTCTTTTCTTGTTGCGTGTTGATATAGAATTTTCGACTATATAAATAAAAAGAAATATAAAGTGATAAAAATTACTTATAGTATAAGAAATTTCTTCATTATTGGCTTTAGGACTAGAAACTGAAGATCAGGTAAAATATAAATACAAAGGTTTGTTTTCCACTAATTTCTGAAGGAGCTTATCGTATTCTCACGAGTCAATTAGATGTAACATCTAAAGATATCCTTTTTGTGGTTGTAGAATTTTTTTTTAGAATTGATTAGTCGCCCAGTACTACCAGTACTAATAGTAAATAGTATTTCATGAAAGAAAGAGAACAACGAATAAATAAAAGAATACTCAATATTGGCGATGCACGCATTGTTATATTAGACCCAAACAAAAGAAAGGGGATCCTTCTTGACCTAATTAAGCTTGAGAATACGAAAGGACAAAATGTAAAACCGAGTTTTGATTGATCTGGTCATGTGATACTTTTTTTCTTTTCAATCGCGAGATTATGTGAATGAACCACTACTGAGTTCACCGGTCGTTCGAAAAAAATAATGGATTCGATATTTTTATACAATAAAAAAAAAGATCCAAATTCTTTTTCAATTTTATTCCAAAAGAAAGT
>NW_004441403.1:0-1013 GCF_000184155.1 Fragaria vesca subsp. vesca | reverse complement strand
ATTTTGTTTCTAAGACAAAAATGGATAATTCTCCAATCAAAATATTTTCTATCCAGATTTTTCTCCATATCTCTAATACCATCTTGTACTCGATCATTATTTATAGGGATAATAGGAATACCTTCCATCATATAAAAAGATTTTCGTTTATTTGTGTTGGAATTCGAAAAAACTTCTTGGTTATTTTTTACGTGTAATGAGAATTCATAAATTGAAGAGTACTTCGTATCTTCAGAATTAATAGATTTATATGCTAACTGATCATATCTATATTGTTTTTTAAAATTCTCTTTTTCATCCAGTAATAAAGCCATTTCAAAAATTTTTCGTTTTTCGTAGTGACTAAATTTCATTTTTTTAGATGAGTTGCCTAAATCCTTATTTTGATTCATCCAGTGGTGATTGAATCTATTTCGCCATTTTTGTGGTACTAGTCTAGACCACCTAATGTGAGATATATCATATTGATAATGATTCCTTAACCAATTTATCCATTGACTTATTCCAGAATTCTGTACGATTCTTATGTCTTAATTGAGAAAGAAAAAAGTTCTTGTGTTCCAACAAAATAACCCCTTATTTCATTCTTAATAAATGGGGCTGCTCCATTATATTGAAAGACAGATTTTAACTTATAAAAATCGAAATTAAGAAATTGGGTTTGTGAAAGTTTGTAAAATACATAGGCTTGTGAAAAGTAGGATAAGTCACAAAAAGTATTTGAATTCTTATTACTAATATTCGTATTATATACTGCCTTTTTTATAGTCGAAATAAAGTGAATTAAACTTTGATTTGTTTTATCCATTTTTTCTTGATTTGTTTCATTATTGGTAATGTATTTATTAAGAATTTTTTTTATTGATTCAAGAAATGGTTGTGTATTGATCCTAGGACTATGAATGATCCACAGAAAGATATTTGTGTATATCCTTTCACTGAAAAATTTTATAAAAAAATGTGATTTGCGTATTAGTCGAGCATTTTTTCTTTTTACTATCTGCCAAATATTT
>NW_004441402.1:0-1004 GCF_000184155.1 Fragaria vesca subsp. vesca | reverse complement strand
ATTCCTTACTTCTATTCAACAACGTACGAAAAGTTCCTTGATTTTGGCTAAGCGATTGTTGAATCCTTTCCTTGGAATAAATAGAATAAAATGGATTGATATTGGTACGACCCGACCTATTATCAGAGATCAATCCTGAACCTAACGGATCATTCCTTTTTCGAATATACGGAGTATGGGATTTCACTAAGTTGATTCTGAGGAAATCTTGAATCAGACCATTTGCACTTACTTCAACAAAGGAAGCGCGGGCCTCTTCGATAGAAGAACTTTTTTTGTTGTTGTCCCAGTTCAAGATTAAACAGGTCCGAACTAGTTGAATACCCGTGCCAGAAATTCCCCGAATTGGTTTGCCATTTCCATACAGTATATAATTTACAACTCGAAGCTCTAGATTATCCCTTTTCCCGCAATGGATCCTGAGGGAAAAGTGTTGCTAAATTTATACCATCCGCAATTTCATATATGATTACGGGTCGAACCAAAACAAAATACTTTTTCCTGGTGGGTGTGATCCATTGGTACATAAATCCAATTTTTCCGCTTTTTTTGATTCCTTAGAATTTGTTCCTGGCGGTATCAAGATGCCATTGTGTCGGAATATCTTATCCATCTCTCCGGGAAAATGGATATCTCCAGAAAAGATTTTAAGTTCAATCCTTTTTTTTTTCTCTCCATTCGGACCAAGCCACCGACTCTGCTTCTTGTATTTAAAGTGATTCGTGTATCTATCCCAATGATACTATTGTTCCGTACCATTATGGAAGAAGACTCGGGTAAAATATGCACTTCCTCAGGAATGAAAAAAAATCGATCTAATTTCGTTTGGTATTTTGGCTTAAATTCTTTGACTCCTCGGTACTCAATTAAATCCTCTTTTTTGAGGATTGAATGCAACCCTACGGTTCCATATTTAGTAATTCCCGAACTCTTTCTTCTGTATTGAGGATCGTCGAAATAAGCAAGAATACTATTTCTACGAAAAATACCATTTATACCATTTA
>NW_004441401.1:0-1040 GCF_000184155.1 Fragaria vesca subsp. vesca | reverse complement strand
TTTTGGTATAACCCACGGTTTAGTTTTATACAAATTATAAAATATCAAAAATTCTGGGAAGAACCAACGTTCAAGATTTGATATGGGGTGATTTAATATTTCTTCATTCATTCCCATCCAATCCAAAAAACTTTTTTGATTGGATAAATTAATTTCTTGATCTTGATGAATCGTGAGATAAAAAAATTTTTGCTTTTTTATTTTCTCAATTATTTGATAATTATTAAATTTAGCCTTAGTAGATTTTTATTACTGCTTGGGTCAGTATCAATATTCATCCAAGCTTCGATATCTATTTTGTTTCTAAGACAAAAATGGATAATTCTCCAATCAAAATATTTTCTATCCAGATTTTTCTCCATATCTCTAATACCATCTTGTACTCGATCATTATTTATAGGGATAATAGGAATACCTTCCATCATATAAAAAGATTTTCGTTTATTTGTGTTGGAATTCGAAAAAACTTCTTGGTTATTTTTTACGTGTAATGAGAATTACATAAATTGAAGAGTACTTCGTATCTTCAGAATTAATAGATTTATATGCTAACTGATCATATCTATATTGTTTTTTAAAATTCTCTTTTTCATCCAGTAATAAAGCCATTTCAAAAATTTTCGTTTTTCGTAGTGACTAAATTTCATTTTTTTAGATGAGTTGCCTAAATCCTTATTTTGATTCATCCAGTGGTGATTGAATCTATTTCGCCATTTTTGTGGTACTAGTCTAGACCACCTAATGTGAGATATATCATATTGATAATGATTCCTTAACCAATTTATCCATTGACTTATTCCAGAATTCTGACGATTCTTATGTCTTAATTGAGAAAGAAAAAGTTCTTGTGTTCCAACAAAATAACCCCTTATTTCATTCTTAATAAATGGGGCTGCTCCATTATATTGAAAGACAGATTTTAACTTATAAAAATCGAAATTAAGAAATTGGGTTTGTGAAAGTTTGTAAAATACATAGGCTTGTGAAAAGTAGGATAAGTCACAAAAAGTATTTGAATTCTTATTACTAATATTCGTATT
>NW_004441400.1:0-1037 GCF_000184155.1 Fragaria vesca subsp. vesca | reverse complement strand
GTATCTGTAGCTACTGCTGTTTTACCGGTCTGTCTGTCCCCAATAATCAATTCCCGCTGGCCGCGCCCTATAGGGATCATCGAATCAATAGCAATAAGTCCTGTTTGAAGGGGCTCGTATACGGAACGTCTCGAAATAATACCAGGAGCAGGAGACTCAATTAACCGGGATTCAGAGGATGAAATTTCACCCGACCATCGATAGGTTTAGCCAGTGCATTTACAACACGACCTAAAAACGCCTCGCTTACTGGGATCTGAGCAATTCTTCCCGTTGCTTTTACAGAACTCCCCTCTTGTATCATCAAACCGTCACCCATTAATACAACACCAACATTATTTGATTCCAAATTCAGAGCAATTCCTATCGTACCCTCTTCAAATTCTACTAATTCACCCGCCATTACTTCATCAAGACCATAAATACGAGCAATGCCGTCTCCTACTTGAAGCACAGTACCCGTATTTAAAACCTTTACCTCTCGGTTATATTGCTCAATACGTTCGCGGATAATATTACAATTTCATCTGCTCGAAGGGTTACCATGAGTATTCTTTTTTTTTGAAAGAAAAAAATAATGCCTGCAGTAGAAGGACTAATCCGTTATTTCTTTCACCGTTCCAAACATGCCAATATTAGTACTGATGGTACGTAAATGTAATTCGTTGTTCAAACAACTATTGAGAGTTCCTAAAGCCCCCTGTAAGGCTTGTTGAAAAACCCGTTGTCGAACTTGATTAATTGCTCTTTGTTGTTCAAAATGAATGGTTTCATTTTTGTAATTTTCTAACTGTTCCAAAGTCTTAGAAGTTGCATTAATCAAATTTAATTTTTCTCGCTCTATTTCAGAGTATCCAGTCATTCGAAACTGATTCGCTTCTATTTCTACTTTCCGTAAGCGGGCCCGGGCTTTTTCTAACTGGTTTAGGGCCCCCTCGCGTAATTCTTCTGAATTTTGAATAGTCTTCAAGATCCTCTGTTTTCGATTATCTAATAAATCACTTAACACCCCCTTCCAAAAAATCAACACACCAAGC
>NW_004441398.1:0-1157 GCF_000184155.1 Fragaria vesca subsp. vesca | reverse complement strand
TTTAAGAACTAAAGTTTTTGTTCGGAATGAATATTAATCAAACCGAAAGACCCTTTAACTATATAAAGGGTTATAGAACGAATCACACTTTTACCACTAAACTATACCCGCTACAATAAGATTATTGTATATAAATGCGCCTTTTGTCGACCCTAATCAAAAAACAAAAGATCAGAAAAGAATCAGGAAAACTAGAGCGTTTACCCTTTTGTATCAGAGGACCTAATGAGATTCGGAAAGGGGGATTTATTTAATTTTAATAACTAAATACCAAGTGCTTTTTTGCCCGAGGTTTTTGTCTTGAACTTAAGCCATAACACAAAAGTAGATTCTGGCAAGAAACGAGAGTGCCCTTTTTCTTATTTAAACCGGAATAAAAGGACTAACTAAGATAAGAAAGAAACGGCACTTTGATTCTATACCATTTGATTCTATATCATAATCATAGAAATTGAAAAAGTTCTTTTTTATCGCAATAACAAGCAATTTTTTTTTTATTCTTTTTTTTTTTCCAATTTAATAAATCTTTTTATTTATGATTTGTTGGTAACAAAAAGGGCGGGTCCCGGCTAAGTACTGACCAGGCCGGGCCGTGGAACTAAAAAGCCCCTTCGGACAAAATCACGAAATTAAAAAATAAGAGTATATACTATGACCTATGACGGGCATTTTCAAGCCTTATTTTTATAATGTAACATAGTATTATCCCTTTTCAATTGGGAGGAGAGATGGCTGAGTGGACTAAAGCGTCGGATTGCTAATCCGTTGTACGAGTTTTTCGTACCGAGGGTTCGAATCCCTCTCTTTCCGTTTTCGTTGATGGCTTGTTATTTTCTTTCGAATTTATCGACGAACTCTTTTTTTTTTACTAGTTCAAAATTAATAATTAAATAAGTGGAATAGATAAAATCTTACTAATAACAGTTTTACAGTTTTAAAGCAAAGAAACCCTTATTTTTTAGTCTTCACGTCCAGGATTACGTCCTGGATCATTAGACAGGAATCCGAAGATAAAGAGAGAAACAAAGAATATCACTACCGTGTAAACAAATAGTTTGAGAGTAAGCATTACACAATCTCCAAGATTTTTTTAGGAAAAAAGAGAATAGATTCTCCACTTTTATACCACATACTCTATTTTTTTTTTTTTATTTTTT
>NW_004441397.1:0-1081 GCF_000184155.1 Fragaria vesca subsp. vesca | reverse complement strand
CACGAATCCTTTTTTGTTCTTTCATTCCAGGTAAAACGGCTTTGAAGCATCAACTAATCAAAGAGGCATAATATTATATTAGAAACCTACCCTAATTACTCTTTTTTTTCACAAATATGAAAGTTCCGCATATGATTTGGCTATCAGAAAGATTACCATATATAACACAAAATTTCCCCGCCGATTCCTTCTATTCGAGCCTCTCGGTCTGTCATTATCCCTCGAGAAGTAGAAAGAATTACAATTCCCATTCCGCCTAAAATTCTCGGAATTCGTTGATAGTTAGAATAGATTCGTAGGCCGGGCCGGCTGATCCGTTTTAAATTTAAAACAGTTCTATACGGTCCTTTCCTATTTCTCCTATGTCGTAGGGTTAAAACCAAAAAAAAAATTACGGCTTTCCTGATGTTTTCTCACGTTTTCAATAAAACCTTCTCGTAAAAGGATTTTAACAATATTTTCAGTGATGTTAGTAGATGGTATTCGAACTGTTCTTTTTTCATTCATGTCAGCATTTCGTATAGAGGTTATTATGTCAGTCAATAGTGTCTTTACTCATGATAAACTAAGATTATTGTTGACCCCCGAATTTTGATATAATCAACATGCTCTATTCTTTTTTCTGAATTCATAAATATTTATGAATTTTAAAAGGTATATACGTGATATACAAACAATCTACGAATTTAATTTAAATTAATCCATTTCATTCAAATATTATAAAACTATATCACGGCATTCCCTTATAATACTTCAGGTGCTAATGAAACGATTTTAGTGAAATTTAACTGTCTTAATTCCCGGGGGATCGCGCCAAAAATTCGGGTTCCCTTTGGATTCCCTTCTTGAATCAATAACAACAGCAGCATTGTCATCATATCGTATTATCATACCGTTGTCGCGTTTGAGTTCTTTACAAGTACGTACAATTACAGCTCGGATCACTTCTGATCTTTCTAGAGGTGTATTTGGTACTGCTTCTTTGATTACAGCAACAATAACGTCACCGATACGAGCATATCGTCGATTACTAGCTCCTATGATTCGAATACACATCAATTCTCGGGCCCCGCTGTTGTCC
>NW_004441396.1:0-1110 GCF_000184155.1 Fragaria vesca subsp. vesca | reverse complement strand
TCCGTTTGAAGAAAAGAAAGATCCCAAAGAATCGATCTTTCTTTTAGTTGTTGAATCTCTCTTTGATTGATCAATGTGTGATATTCTGAATCCTCATTACTAATGGAATCGAAACGATCCCTGGATTGATCAGAGGATCCTTTCAATTGGCTAGAATCCGTTACTTGAACAAAACTAGATCTTGTGGAATCATATTGAATATTTGACGATACATTCCGTACCTTGCTAAAAAACCGATCCTTGTTTACCAACCACACATTGTCTAACCAATTCTCTCTCGATATGTTCCTCAAAAAATCCGATTCATGCGGATTCTTCCCCCAACTAAAGAAGAGATCTTGGCGGAATTGCCACATATGAAATTGAGCACAATTTTGCATAGACCCACTTGTTTCTCGAGAAGAGATGGGAAACATGCTCAATTTCATTTAGATTGAATAGTTGACCCAGCTCCTTGTTGTTTGAAGAAAACCTCCGCTTCAATTGGTATTTTTTCATGAAAAGCAAACATGAGATAACAAATCCAGTCTTTCACTAAGATTTCGAATAGCTGTCCCGTAATTCAAGTTGAGTATGTTTCGCCTCTTCCTCGGAGAAAGACGATCAAACAATTCCCAATCATGGTCCTTGCGAATCGGATCATCCATATAATATACAAAAAGAAACTCCAGATATTTGATATCTTTCTCTTTGAATGAGATCTCAATTCCAGCGACGGTTGCATTAGATAGCTTACAACGAGAATCCCTCTTTTTTCCGATCCAGTTCCTCCACCACCGCGAACCCCAGTTAGATTCAGGCATGATACACTTTTTAGTTATTGGGAGAACCCAAGGACTCTCTTTCGGATCCGGGAAACAGCTCTCAGAGATCTTTTTCCTTTTGGAAGATAAAGGAGCGAAACAATCAACCTATTGATATTGGAAGACCCAAAAGATTCTTCCACTGTATCATTTCTGGGTCCAATGAAATTCATAGGTATAGGAAGAAGCCCTGTCAAATAGAGATTTTTCTCTCGACCATCTTTCGATTGTTAATACGATATATAAGGACCACTACTACAAATAGTACTACACCCTTGATCGTGAAATATCGATTGCTTGTTGAACC
>NW_004441395.1:0-1008 GCF_000184155.1 Fragaria vesca subsp. vesca | reverse complement strand
GACCAGGCCGAGAAACCCGGGCAACCACTCCCCTATGTGCCGATCGCTAGCGCATCCAGGGCCCCGGCGCCCAGCTCAGCCGGAGAGGCCTAGCCTGATCCTGATCTGAGAAGTGCTAATTAGGTTCGGATAGACTTCATTCAAGAGCGCCGCCGCCCTAATAAAACAAGTGCTAAGTTTCAGATCAGTGAATAAACCGGAAGAGACGTTTCTCGCTCGGCGCCTAAAGCGCACTGTGCTCCGCTTCAACAAATGAGAGTTTTCGGTGGAACCGGTGAACCACGCGAGCTGGTTAGATGCGCGGGACAGAGGGCTCGTAGTACCTGCTAGCGCAGCTATGCAGTGTAAGGGAAGGAGCCTAAATCGAACCCCTTCCTTTCTTTTTTTTCTTTAGAAAAAAGCAGTACAAAGGAATGAATTCTCGGATGAGACTAAGCAGCCACCGACCGTTCTGACGCACCCCTGACCTATCTTGATTAAGACCGAAAACTCTACAAAAATGGAGCCTAGTTTAAGCTGTCAAACAATGATAGAATAGAAAATTAATAAAAAGAACCATGGTGGATGGAGTCTCGCTCAGTAAAGAGAGTTGTAGATTCGTAAGAAAAAGGAGAAGAGCCCTCAATTGATTATATATATATTAGTATTAGTAAAGGTAAAGCGCTAACGCTGCAATTTTTCTAAAGCAACAAGCGCGAAACTTTACCTTTTTTGAGAAAGAAGGTGCTTGTTGCCGCTTTATTAGTAAGTCAGCTTGTTTTATATTATATCAATAAAGGCAAAAGGTTGCTTTACTAAATAATATAAGGCGCGCTAGCGCTTTAGAAGGACGTTTAGGCTTTACTAATAGAATATATAGGGCGTTTTTTTTATCACGGTGCGCAGGTTTGGAACCCTATACAAGGGGCGTTTCCTTTCAAATGACAACTGCCTCTTCCTGCTGCGAGGGGAAACCAAACCGCCCGCTCAAGTACCAGTTGCTTCGCCGGTAGGCCCACTTAAGTTAGG
>NW_004441394.1:0-1055 GCF_000184155.1 Fragaria vesca subsp. vesca | reverse complement strand
AAAAAAACTTTCGTTTATTCGATTTATTAATGATGAAAAACAACGAAGGGGTTACTTTTTTAAACACATATCGAATTGATAGTAATGAAAATGTAAGAAGCATGGTGCAGCCTTTTATTAGTATTACTCATTTTAGCACTAAAAAAACTTTCTCATATCCCTATGAGTCGGACAACACTATGCTATTTCCCATGCTTGTATTGGTTTTATTTACGTTATTCGTTGGGGCCGTAGGAATTCCTTTCTTCAATCAGGAAGGGGTGGGGTTAGATATATTATCCAAATTATTAACTCCGTCCATAAACCTTTTACATCAAAACCGAACCCATTCTGTCGATTGGTATGAATTTCTTATAAACGCAGTTTTTTCAGTCAGTATAGCTTATTGCGGAATACTTATAGCGTCCTTTTTATATAAGCCTGTTTATTCATCTTTACAAAATTTGAATTTATTTAATTCATTTGTTAAAAGGGTTCCTAATAAAATGCAAGTTTTGGGTAGGGAAAATAATAAATGTGATATATGATTGGTCATATAATCGCGGTTACATAGATGTTTTTTATTACAATCTCCTTAACTAAGTGTATAAGAAAATTAGCCGAATTAACTCATTTTTTTGATAGACGAGTAATCGATGGAATTACGAATGGAGTAGGTATTGTAAGTTTTTTCGTAGGAGAATGTATCAAATATGTAGGGGCGGTCGAATTTCTTCTTATCTTTTAGTGTATGTATCTTATTGTTTTAATTTTTTTAGTTGTATTTTTTTTATTTTTTTAATTAAATTATTATATTAATATTAAACTAAAATTTATTATATTAATATTAAACTAAATAAAAAAAAATTGGAAGAGATCCTTTTTTTCTTTAAATATTTGTAACTTCGAATTTTCTTGTTCTTGAGTCCCATCCAGATAATAAGTTTCATAAGCGGGTCTATTTTTATAGCGTGTCTCTTTAAAGTAGAATTCATCCTTTGTTTTTCCTTTCCATTCACTCGGATCTCTTCCGTTTCATCGATTTTGTCCGGATCCTCCTTTTCTTCCGAAAAAGG
>NW_004441393.1:0-1032 GCF_000184155.1 Fragaria vesca subsp. vesca | reverse complement strand
CTTTCGTGTACTAGCTAAAGCATTACGTATGTCTGGTGGAGATCATATACACGCTGGTACCGTAGTAGGTAAGCTTGAGGGGGAAAGAGAAATAACTTTAGGCTTTGTTGATTTACTACGTGATGATTTTATTGAAAAGGATCGAAGCCGCGGTATTTATTTCACTCAAGATTGGGTTTCTTTACCGGGTGTTTTACCGGTGGCTTCCGGCGGTATTCACGTTTGGCATATGCCTGCTCTGACCGAGATCTTTGGAGATGATTCTGTACTACAATTCGGTGGAGGAACTTTAGGACACCCTTGGGGAAATGCACCTGGTGCCGTAGCTAATCGAGTAGCTCTAGAAGCATGTGTACAAGCCCGTAATGAGGGACGTGATCTCGCTCGTGAGGGTAATGACATTATTCGTGAGGCTTGTAAATGGAGTCCTGAACTAGCTGCTGCTTGTGAAGTATGGAAAGAGATCAAATTTGAATTCGAAGCAATGGATACTTTGTAATCCAGCAATTACTTACTCTTAGTTCTCTTAATTGAATTAGAAATAAAAATTGAATTGAAATTAAACTCGGACCCAATCTTTTAACTAAAAGGATTGAGCCGAATACAATAAAGGGTCTTATTGTATAGATCTATCGGTTTTGATAGATACATATTTATCTAGATATACAAGATCTTAAATTCAAAAATATAAGACCAAATAACTTAACGCTTTTTTAGTGTTGTGTTGGATCCACAATTAATCCTACGGATCCTTAGGATTGGTGTCTTCCTATACTTAATAATTTATCCTTATACTTGTAATGTAATTCATTAATGTAATTAGTATTTTTTCTATTATAGTATAGCCTGATCCTGCATTTTTGGATCATGGCTCGCGTCAAGCAGCCTCTTCTACCCATCCTGTATATTGTCCTTTTCATTCTGTATTGGAATAGAAACTGATTAGAAAATTAGTAGGCGAGATTTTACAAAAAAGGCTTCATACGAGAAACAGCTTTTTTCCAACACCCCTAGTTAATAACCCCTATTGAT
>NW_004441390.1:0-1090 GCF_000184155.1 Fragaria vesca subsp. vesca | reverse complement strand
ATACCTACCGGGTAATACAGGATCTTATCTTCTTTGGTGCACGGCTCGTCTAGCCGGTCTATTCCAATAGCAGCTATTCAGCCCTCGTTTCATGATCTACCCGCTGTTACGGCCCTCTTTTCTCGCTGCTTCCAGAAGCTATTCTAGCCCCAAGAATTGGATTTCATTGAAGTTCTTTTAAGCACTCACTACTTCTTTCGCCATTAGGTATCGGAGAGGAAAAGGCTATTTTCCTAAACAACGACAGGCTACGGGCATTGATTCTTTCCTATTTTCTACGTTTCCCAAGTGGCACGCTGTTCATATGTTGCATATTTCTGTAGGTTTGCCCCTTTGCCTGCTTCCAACCAAGCGTTGGCATTCCAATTCAAGGTCCTTTAGTTAGTCTGGTGAGGAGTTCCAGTCCGGATCTATTATATCTGAAGGTGACAGTTCTCGATCCGGGCGAAACGAAACAACAGAGTAGCGGTCGGCTCGTGGGCTTTCCCTTGGTTTCGGTGATAGTTCCATGTTAATCAATCAATAAAGCAGAGGAACTACACGAAGGAGGTGAGAAAGTCGTTTCTATCTCTCCGGCATCAAAGGCTATGAAGAAGGAACCGTTGTCAACGTTATGGGGTCTCATAGCGCACTAAGGCTTTTATGCGTCGGGAATTGGGGGCGAAGAGAGGAATAATACCCAAGAAAGGCTGCCCTGTTAACGATGTAACCAAGTCTGAATGGTGAACAACGACAAGCTCGCCTTTGGCGCGGATAGGAGGACTCCTTCACTTCTTTCCAGTCTTTGAAAGAGATTAAGCGCAACGGGCGCATAGCCACAAGAATTGACGACTAAGAATACAGGAAGAGAGCTAACAACTTCGGAGCTAACTCCTTCGAATGTCAAACCAGCCTAATAGGGAAAGGTTTAGATTCCGTAAATGAATAAGATAGTTAACGACCTTTAGAATGAGGTTATACCAAGAGATGTCTTACGCGGGTGTCATTGTTAACTTCTGTTGTAAGACCAATGATGATGCATAAAACCATTGTAACAAGCCTTCGTGGATGAATATCAAGGTTATGTTTGGCGTATCGATCCGAAGGGTCA
>NW_004441388.1:0-1041 GCF_000184155.1 Fragaria vesca subsp. vesca | reverse complement strand
AGTAGTTAAGGTCAGTAGAGCGGGGAAAGAAATTAACCAAGCAAAAGGATACTGAAACCCATGAAGCAAACAACGGCTACCAGAAGAGTGTCATCCGTTTTCCACAGGACAGTTGCGAGAAAGCAATTCTCGATAGAGGAGAGTACGACAGAAGACAGGGCCAGACGAGATATTGAAAGGCTTGAATGGACAGGTAAGGGGCAGACGGATTTCACCTACCAGGCACAGGACTTATTGGCTTAAGAAGCAAGCCAAAGCTTTAGAAGAGTCGCCCGGTCATCCTTTGTTGCTTGCTTTGGGCTCATCTCGGTGCTTGGTCTCTTCGATATGCTATGAAAGATCTCTCCTCCTGGTAGACGGAGGAGTTAGAGGCTGGCAGTTAACCATTCGCTATGTGGAATTCCTTTTCTAAAAGTATGATTCCCTCGGAAAGGGTATTAACTCTTGCAACAGTCGTAATCGGTCTTTCCTGTATTCAGGACTCGGGCTATATGCCCTCTTTTTGATAGTGAAAAGTCTTTTGGGCTTTATTATTCGGCGGTAGCTCGTCGGAGGAATGCCACTACGAAGCTTCTTACCCGGGCAAACTTTCTAGCCGTAACCAGAATACCTCCCTCCCGGGCAAGTGGATCAAAAGAGAAAAGAGGAATACGACTGGCTGGAATGCACCCACCAGTTTTCCAATGATGGAAAGTTCTCTCACCGCTCCCGCAGGCCTGCTAATAAGAGCTTGTTGACATCGAAGTTTGTACCGAACGACACTAAGATTGCAGCAATAAGTTTCGCTTCTTTTTAGGGTCGACCCGCTATAAAATAAAAGAGTTACTTTTCTCTCTTTTAAGGAGTTTTCTTAGTTCTTTTCCAAAGGTGCCATCCGCCGCGAGGTGTGACGTCTTCAGCCGAAGCTGAATGGTTTGAGTGAGAACGGAACAATCTATCTCTCATCCCCGGGTAGCAGGGTGGTCAGATGGCAGGGGTAGCTTGCCCACTCTCTCCGGGTCGATTCTACTTCATGTCTGACTAGATAAGTCACAAGGCCTG
>NW_004441387.1:0-1049 GCF_000184155.1 Fragaria vesca subsp. vesca | reverse complement strand
AGCATATCATAAGATTCCCTTTCTTGAAAATCCGCACTTTTCCAAACCCAGAAAACAGATGGAATTCTAGGATTCCTCCTTGGGGCAAATACTTTTATGCATACCTCTTCCGGTTGATCTATACCATACTCTATTCTAGTAAGATGGTACACACTAGCTAACAGCCCGCCTGGTGCTACATCATAAGCACATTGGGAACGTAGATAATTGTAACCATATACATATAAAATCACGGCAATCGAATGCCAATCCTCGGGCTTTATTTGTAAAGTTTCTAATTCCTTGGTAATCGAAACCCAAGATCTATGAATTAACCCATGTTTGACTAACCAAGCAGACAAACGACCCTGCATCTTTTTANCTCTCCCAGATTTTTATTGTATTTATTAAGGTATTAAGTATTTCACATTTACGATGAAAATTTTATGAAGATTGACTCGACTCTTTATTAGTCTGTACATTTGTTATTCTGTACATAAAGGATCCTGCCTAATTCACTAATTCGTGGGAAGATACTGAACTTTTATATTTGAAAAATATTTCAGGAGGGATCTCTGAGGTCGAGGGTGGTTCATAGAGCAATCCTTGATCATAATTTCCGGTATGAGTACTACGTCCAAGACGAAACTTGTGACTGGTAGTAAAACACCGATTTCCCTGTTGAGATCGAATTCGATCTTCATAGATTTCTCGAGACGATTTTCTTACGAAGTTTTGTTATAGCATCTATAACTGCCTCCGGTTTAGGTGGACAGCCCGGCAAATAGACATCCACAGGAATTAGCTTATCCAACCCCCGAACAGTACTATAAGAATCGGTACTGAACATTCCTCCTGTAATTGTACATGCTCCCATAGCAATAACATATTTTGGTTCAGGCATTTGCTCATATAATCTCACTAAAGAAGGAGCCATTTTCATTGTTACAGTACCCGCTGTTAAAATGAGGTCCGCCTGTCTCGGACTAGATCGTGGCACCAGTCCATAACGATCAAAGTCGAATCGTGAGCCGATTAATGAAGCAAATTCAATGAAGCAACAACTGGTA
>NW_004441386.1:0-1007 GCF_000184155.1 Fragaria vesca subsp. vesca | reverse complement strand
ACATTGTTGAGAAAAAGATGGCTTTTCCCGGATGAAATGAAAATTGGATTCATGTAACAAGAGAAAGGTTTCCCATTCCTTAGCCGGAAAGATATGTGGCCATGAAACAGGGATTAAGTGGAACAGAATTGACTGGGCGGTAGAGTCGTGGAAACACCTGTTTCTTCCATATTTTGGACCTTAGCTCCATGGAACAATATACTAACTACTGCTGAAACATGGAAGAATTGAAATCTTAGATCAAAAACATTATGTATGGATGGTATGAACTGCCTAAACAAGAATTCTTGAACAGCGAACAACCGGAGCTATTACTCACTACATCAAAAAATTTCCATTAATGAAAGATGTAAATCCATTGGAAAATCAAAAAATACGCATGTTGGATGAAATGGTTGTTGCTATCTGCTACAATAACGACTCGTTGGTTTAACTGAATAACTAAATAAAATAGATAGACATTTCTCTTCGTCTCAGGTCGACGGATCTTCTCAATTGAAAGACCCCCTATATGGATAATACACATTCCAGTTGTACCGACTAATTCGAATTGTTTTGTTCCGAAGCAAAGATATCCGCGGGGCGGTTCGTCCTATTCAGATATTCACGACCAAGAAGTACTGGATTCTCTTTCGGGTAGGCCCTGAAAGGAGAAGGAAGGGCTGGAATGCCAACGGGCGTCTATTATTGAATTATTGAATTCACCCGACCCGATAGTACCCATTTTGGGAACGTCCAGTGCCAAAGTCACTGAATGGGTAAGTCCCCAATCCCTAAAACGGACTATGTAATGTACTTTATCCGCCGGGTTACGGGTGGGCATTTTACCAGAGGTTTCTATTGTATCAATCTACCCTTGTGTGATTCCTGTTGAAGCATATACTCGGGGGGTGGGTGCAGGGCGGATGATTTCAAAGCAGACTCCCCATTCATTAGATAGAGAAGATCACCAAGATTTCGTGATCCGCTGCCGAACTTATTCCAAGTCAATGAGCATTCTCAATATT
>NW_004441384.1:0-1008 GCF_000184155.1 Fragaria vesca subsp. vesca | reverse complement strand
TGCACGGATCGGAATTCGAAATTCTCCCGTTTTCATCCATTAAATAATACTTAAATACTTGAAAAGTCTGTTTTAAATTGTCGAGTTGCAAATATAAATATTTAGTTAAAGAAATATGATTATGAGTTAGTAAATGGTAAAACGGATAAAAAAGATCACTTTGAGAGGCTGTTCCTAAAGGGCCTAACAAATTTGTAATTTGAATTAGGGAATCCCTATCTCTTTTACTTGATTCTTTTATCCCATCGTAATATTTTACATCGTTGAATGGACTCATTTGAAAACAATTATATGATGACAAAATTATCAAAGATTGGGATTCCTTACTTCTATTCAACAACGTACGAAAAGTTCCTTGATTTTGGCTAAGCGATTGTTGAATCCTTTCCTTGGAATAAATAGAATAAAATGGATTGATATTGGTACGACCCGACCTATTATCAGAGATCAATCCTGAACCTAACGGATCATTCCTTTTTCGAATATACGGAGTATGGGATTTCACTAAGTTGATTCTGAGGAAATCTTGAATCAGACCATTTGCACTTACTTCAACAAAGGAAGACGCGGGCCTCTTCGATAGAAGAACTTTTTTTGTTGTTGTCCCAGTTCAAGATTAAACAGGTCCGAACTAGTTGAATACCCGTGCCAGAAATTCCCCGAATTGGTTTGCCATTTCCATACAGTATATAATTTACAACTCGAAGCTCTAGATTATCCCTTTCCCGCAATGGATCCTGAGGGAAAAGTGTTGCTAAATTTATACCATCCGCAATTTCATATATGATTACGGGTCGAACCAAAACAAAATACTTTTTCCTGGTGGGTGTGATCCATTGGACATAAATCCAATTTTTCCGCTTTTTTGATTCCTTAGAATTTGTTCCTGGCGGTATCAAGATGCCATTGTGTCGGAATATCTTATCCATCTCTCCGGGAAAATGGATATCTCCAGAAAAGATTTTAAGTTCAANCCTTTTTTTTTTTCTTCTCCATTCGGACCAAGCC
>NW_004441383.1:0-1049 GCF_000184155.1 Fragaria vesca subsp. vesca | reverse complement strand
GAGGGAGGGAGAAGAGAAAGAAGAAGAAATGGGTTGGGCTCGGCCCAGCCGACCCAACACCCCTTTTAACCCATAATTCCAAAATTCAACACCCCGAAAAATAATACCCGAATAAAAATTACCTTTTACTAGCTAAAATTTACTATTTTTACCGTCGTCGTATTTTCCTCATACGAATAATCCTCCGCACATAATCGTCCCCGAAACCCCTCTAGGGACCAATTAAACTATTTACTCAATGATCGAGACGGTAAAATTCTTATTATATTCACGCTAGTAAATAAGGTAAAAAATATAAGGGTCGGGATGTGACAATTCTCCCCTCCTTATAAAAATTTCGTCCTCGAAATTAATATACATGTCATCCGAAGAGATACGGATACTGCTGCATCATTTGCTCCTCTGATTCCCAAGTAGCTTCTTCTACTTGATGACTTCTCCACAGCACCTTGACAAGCGGGATTGTCTTGTTCCTAAGCACTTGCTCCTTTCGGTCGAGAATCTGAACCGGTTCCTCTTCATAGGTCAAATCTCTCGTCAAACTGATCGGCTGCTCTTGCAGCACATGAGAAGGATCGGACAATATACTTGCGAAGCATGGATACATGAAACACCTTATGTATCCTGGCTAACTCTGGAGGCAAGGCTAATCGATAAGCAAGTGAGCCAACTCGCTCTATAATCTCATAAGGGCCAATATACCTCGGGCTAAGCTTCCCACGCTTACCGAAACGCACAATCCCTTCCAAGGAGATAATTCAGGAACACCAATCACCCACTTGAAATTCAAGATCTCTCCTACGGACATCCGCATAACTTTTCTGCCTACTCTGAGCAGTCTTAAGTCTATCTCTAACCACTTTTAATCTTCTCATTCGTAACATGGATTAACTCTGGGCCACAAAGCTCTTTTTCCCCTACTTCATTCCAACACAAAGGCGTGCGACACTGCCTCCCATAAAGAGCCTCAAAGGGCGCCATACCAATGCTAGAATGATAGCTATTGTTATAGGCAAATTCCATCAAAGATAGGTTTTTATCCCAACTAC
>NW_004441382.1:0-1035 GCF_000184155.1 Fragaria vesca subsp. vesca | reverse complement strand
AGCATAAAAGGAAATGGCTCGGCTAAACGGGATAGCCGAGCCAGAAAAAAAATCGATTAGAAGAGAGAAATGAGTTGAAAAGAAAGGAAGAAGGAATACTTTTTAAATAGGACCTCGTCCACCGTACATATTAGGTTTGGTGGAATCAATTTGATTCCTACTTCAAGCATTGGATCTCTATCTCAGTTAAGAGGAGTCATGGACAGAACAGGTTCAAAATCACGATCAATTCCTTTTTCAAATCCGGCAGCAGCTGCACGAGCCCTTCCTGCATGCCATAAATGACCTACGAATAGGAAGAATCCTAGAACAAAATGAGAAGTAGCTAACCAACTTCTAGGAGAGACATAATTGACTGCATTGATCTCGGTAGCTACGCCACCCACGGAATTTAAAGAACCTAAAGGAGCATGAGTCATATATTCCGCAGAACGACCGCTCTTGCCAAGGCTGTATGTCTTTTTTCAGCCTACTCAAGTCCAAACCATTAGGACCCCTTAGAGGTTCTAACCAGGGGGCACGCAGATCCCAGAAACGCATAGTTTCTCCTCCAAAAATAACTTCCCCAGTCGGAGAGCGCATTAGATATTTACCTAAACCGGTAGGTCCTTGAGCGGATCCTACGTTAGCCCCAAGACGTTGGTCTCTAACCAAAAAAGTAAATGCTTGAGCTTGAGAAGCTTCGGGTCCAGTGGGCCCGTAAAACTCACTCGGATAGGCGGTATTATTGAACCAAACAAAGCAACAAGCAATAAACCAAAAACAGCTAAAGCGCCTAAACTATAAGACAAGTAAGCCTCTCCAGACCATACAAGTGCACGACGAGCCCATGCAAAAGGTTTGGTTAAGATATGCCAGATTCCACCAAGTATACAAATGGAACCTAACCATACATGCCCTCCGATTATATCTTCCAAATCGTCCACACTAACGATCCACCCTTCTCCGCCAAAAGGGGATTTTAGTAAATAACCAAATACAATACTTGGGTTAAGGGTTAGGTTGGTAATTTTTCGTACATCTCCCCCACCGGGA
>NW_004441380.1:0-1001 GCF_000184155.1 Fragaria vesca subsp. vesca | reverse complement strand
AAGGGGTTAGAATAAAATCATAAAAATATGTATACATAATACTTTATTTTATTATGGTATTTACTTGGGATTGTAGTTCAATTGGTCAGAGCACCGCCCTGTCAAGGCGGAAGCTGCGGGTTCGAGCCCCGTCAGTCCCGACGGATCCAATAAAAAAATATATCAACTCTGCTCTCGATTTTTTGTGAAAGATTTTTTTGTTATAAAGTAACTATAATTTCATTCCCAACGGCAATCCCTCTTCTTTATTTTTTTCTTTTTTATTTCACATTTATCATCAATCGGGTAATTTCCATTTCTTTGACTAGTACTAATTCGATTGATGGGAGATAGACATATGTGAATTAGGATAATTATTGGTAGAATCAGATTCGGGATTCCAAGAGATACCATACTGTACGGAGTATGGCTTTTTCGGTTACTGCTACTCTGTCGAATAGAGTACTCTATGTTTCCCGGTAAGTACATATATAAATGGAATTTGCACGATATAAAATAACTTTAACATAGTTATTGTAATAGAATACTTTCAGGGATCGCTTTTTTCTTAGGGGGTTTCCTTGAAAGAACAAACTTTTGAAATTTTTAGATAACAATAAAAATAATAAAAACAAACAGTTAATTTGATGGAATATTAGATTTTTTATACCGAAACTTGTACTCGTCTGTATCATCCTTCTTTTGTTTTCCAAGAAGATTAGATCTGTAAAAAAAAAGAAGTTTCGAACTTAACTCCTTTCTTTTTTTTTATTTAGATTCTATTGTTTATTGAGGGTTGTTTAGAATCAATGGTAAGTGTAAGGGCGGTTCAATGATACTTCATCAGATGGTTGGACAAAGAGGGCAGTAGGTTATATAAAAGAAAGAATAAAAAAGAATGATAAATAAAAAATAAAGGAATTATTGGTTGGATCAGGAATAAAATTTGGAGTTCGGTATGGATAAAAGATCTTCCTATGTTATACTATTCAATTCTTGACCATGAATTGATTTGATAGTGC
>NW_004441379.1:0-1023 GCF_000184155.1 Fragaria vesca subsp. vesca | reverse complement strand
CTTCGATAAAAAGATTCATTCTCTTCATAAAAAATAGGAGGTAGAACCAATAAACGATTTCTTTTTCGATTCATCCCTGGAGTTGAATACCTCATTCAAGAATTGTTTTTGATCCAATCCGTAGGAATCAATAGAAAAGGCAAATCCCTTATGATATAACGGATCCGGCTCGGTTATTGATAGAGTGAATAGATCTGCCATTTCTTGAAATCTCTCTTCTGATTCAAAATCGTGGTGTAACGTGTATCCCCCCCTGTTCCGGTCATGGAATAGATGAAATAAATCACAAAATGGATTTTTGTTCAAGAATGAAATCTTATTGGAACTGTCCAGTTCATCCTTTGGAACCATATCACATCCCGGATCTGATGAAATAGGATGAATTGAGACGGTATTTTGTAAATACGTAATTATCTTGAATATATTAACTATTTCTTTATTTTCCGATCGCCTGGAAGGGACAAAAGAAACATCTTGTTCTTTCTTCAACAATTTACTGATCTCTAGTGGACCTCTCAGTAGGATTCGAACCCAGATGAAGTTCTGACCATCTGTCAGAGAAAAAAGAACGAAGGGATCTTGTAGGATTCCCAAGAAATTCTTCGATTTCTTCCGGAAGCAGATGCTTATTCATCTGCTTCTCACGTTCCGTGAATAGCCGGGACATTGAGGAATATCCAGAAAGGCATTTAGGGAGTCGGTCTGATTCTATCTCTGTTCGTTCCGTTTGAAGAAAAGAAAGATCCCAAAGAATCGATCTTTCTTTTAGTTGTTGAATCTCTCTTTGATTGATCAATGTGTGATATTCTGAATCCTCATTACTAATGGAATCGAAACGATCCCTGGATTGATCAGAGGATCCTTTCAATTGGCTAGAATCCGTTACTTGAACAAAACTAGATCTTGTGGAATCATATTGAATATTTGACGATACATTCCGTACCTTGCTAAAAAACCGATCCTTGTTTACCAACCACACATTGTCTAACCAATTCTCTCTCGATATGTTCCTCAAAAAATCCG
>NW_004441378.1:0-1082 GCF_000184155.1 Fragaria vesca subsp. vesca | reverse complement strand
TTCAACATCTGTACTGGATCTAACCCTTTATTTTGCTTGACTTTAGTTTTCAATAAGGCGCCCTACCCTATCGCTTTATGATAGACCACCTTACTCAAACTCAAATAGGGGGCATCTCGGGCATTGAGAGCAAGGAGACTGGAAAGGGCTGAGGTAAGGGATCGTGAGCCATAAGCAGCAAGCACAGTATTCCAGTAAAGGCCTTACTAATATAAAGGAGGAAAGGATTTTGATCAAGCTCACATTACTATGTTAGGGGATAAAAGCGATTCAATCCCCGGGAGCTCTTTTTCCCTAAAGCGAACGGTCTACTCAAGCTCAAGAAAGCTATTGTATTGTAGTTACGGTACTCAATCAAGCCAGCCGTTCAATCAAGCCGATCGATAAAAGCACTTCTATTTCTGTGCTCTCCTTCGAATCTTTAATGAGCCAAGCTTCCTCACGCTTCACGTAAGCCCCCTTGTCCTCTCTCCTTACCTTATTCGATTTCGATTAGGGCGCTCCTTAAGGACCCTCAGCTTCGCGTGAGCTAAGCTAGCAGTCTTTCCTTTCCTTAATAGTCGATAGTCGAGCTCGCTTCCTTTCCTGACTCATATTAGTACAGTATACCGGTGTCCCCGGCCCGATCTTTCTTTCTGTCTTAAGAGGGAACGGGAGTTAAGAGTCCTTGAAGAGTTAGATTCCCTTAAGTACCGCCTGACCCTAGACGCACTTAAGTAAGTTAAGCTCAGAACTTGCCCATTTCTTCATCTAACCGTAAGCGATTGCATTCCTTCCGCACGTGGGGAGAGGAGAGGGCAGAGAAGAAGACGTCCTTCGCGCAACTTTCTTAAAACTCGAAAGAAGGGTAAAGCCAATTATTACACTAACAAAGAAAAGCAAGGCCCGAATCCGGAAGGAAGAAAACTCGAAGACAGAAAACGAGAGGGAAGGCCCCTTTATAAGCAGGTCGGGTTTAGGACTCCTTTAGGCCTTTGCTTTGAAAGCAAGTCTTCAATCCGATAAGAAGTAGGAAAAAAGGGAGCAAGCCTCGGGTATTTGACTGATGCATAGCAATAGATAGTAGGATAACTACCAATATG
>NW_004441376.1:0-1029 GCF_000184155.1 Fragaria vesca subsp. vesca | reverse complement strand
AAAAGTATCTCTTGTTTTTCATTCCCATTCACATAAGAATGAATACTATGATTCGCATTTCGAACGGGCATGAATACAGCATCTATAGGATAACTACCTTCTTGAAAGTTATTTGGCGTTTTTATACGATATCCACGATTCCTCTCGATTTGTAATTCAATACACAAATTAATTGGTTCTGTTAGGTTAGCTATATGCTGTGTATTATCAACGATTTCTATAGAGGGTGGTAAAATAATGTCTTGAGCAGTTACATATCCAGGACCCTTGACACAAATAGACGCGTTACGAGTTCCATACAGATTACTTCTCAATACAATTTCTTTCAAATTCATTAAAATTTCATGTACAGATTCTTGAATACCTACAAAGGTAGAATATTCGTGTGGTATTTTCTCAGATTTTGCACGTGTAATACATGTTCCTTCTATTTCTCCGAGTAAAGCTCTTCGCATCGCGATGCCTATTGTATCGGCTTGGTCCTTTCATAAGTGGGGCCAGAATAAAGCGTCCATAATAAAGACGCTTACTGTCTGCTCTTGATTCAACACATTTCCACTGTAGTGTCCGAGTAGATACTGTTACTTTCTCTCGAACCATAGTAATATTATTTGATACAAATCATTGAATTATTTATTTCTCTTGAAATCTCTTCAATGTTTACACACGTCTTTTTTTGGGAGGCCTACAGCCATTATGTGGCATAGGGGTTACATCCCGTACGAAACTTAATAGTATGCCGCTTCTACGAATAGCTCTTAATGCCGCATCTCTCCCGAGACCCGGGCCCTTTATCATGACTTCTGCTCGTTGCATACCTTGATCCACCACTGTCCGAATAGCATTTCCCGCTGCGGTTTGAGCGGCAAATGGTGTCCCTCTTCTTGTACCCTTGAATCCACAAGTACCGGCAGACGACCAAGAAATTACTCGACCCCGTACATCTGTAACAGTCACAATGGTATTGTTGAAACTTGCTTGAACATGAATAACTCCCTTTGGTATTCTACGCGCATTCTTACGTGAACC
>NW_004441374.1:0-1035 GCF_000184155.1 Fragaria vesca subsp. vesca | reverse complement strand
ATCGAGTACAAGATGGTATTAGAGATATGGAGAAAAATCTGGATAGAAAATATTTTGATTGGAGAATTATCCATTTTTGTCTTAGAAACAAAATAGATATCGAAGCTTGGATGAATATTGATACTGACCCAAGCAGTAATAAAAAATCTACTAAGGCTAAATTTAATAATTATCAAATAATTGAGAAAATAAAAAGCAAAATTTTTTTATCTCACGATTCATCAAGATCAAGAAATTAATTTATCCAATCAAAAAAGTTTTTTGGATTGGATGGGAATGAATGAAGAAATATTAAATCACCCCATATCAAATCTTGAACGTTGGTTCTTCCCAGAATTTTTGATATTTTATAATTTGTATAAAACTAAACCGTGGGTTATACCAAAAAAATTACTTCTTTTAGATTCTAATATAAATGAAAACGCTACTGATATTGAAAACAAAAGCATTGCTGGAAATAAAAAAAAGATACTTTATATCAATACCCTCCAATGAAAAAAAATCTCTTAGAATTAAAAAAAACGAAATAAAGAGCAAAAAGAATCCGTGTACCAAGCAAACCTTGAAATCTAACTCTTTTCAAACCAAGAAAAAGATGTTGAAGAAGATTATACGGACTCGGACATGAAAAAACATAATAATAAAAAGCAATACAAGAACAATACAAAAACAAAAGCGGAGTTTGATTTCTTACTAAAAAGGTATTTTCATTTTCAATTGCGATGGGATGATATTTTAAATAAAAAAATAATCAATAACATCAAAGTATATTGTCTCCTGCTTAGACTGATAAATCCACGAGAAATAACTATATCCTCTATTCAAAGGGGAGAAATGAGTCTTGATATTCTGATGATTCAAAAAAATTTAACTCTTACGGAATTCATCAAAAGAGGAATTTTGATTATTGAACCAATTCGTCTATCTATAAAAAATGATGGGCAATTTATTATGTATCAAACCATTGGTATTTCATTGGTTCATCAAAGTAAACACAAAATTAATCAAAAATACCGAGAAAAAACCGATGTTGAT
>NW_004441373.1:0-1183 GCF_000184155.1 Fragaria vesca subsp. vesca | reverse complement strand
CGAATCTTTTAGATAAGCCTCTTAAAGAATTAGAAGGCCTAGTATATTGTGATGTGTGATTTGATCAAAATTATAATTTTACAGATTCGGAATACGAAACTGTCATCCCATTCAATTAAATTGGGATGCCCTGGATCTGACATGTCTCTTAGTAGGAGAGTAGCATGAAACTCAGAAGTATGGGTGTATTCAATACTCCCAAGTAAACCGGGAATTGGTCTATGGTCGATTCAGTAACAAACAAATAAATAGTAATTTATAGTTGTACCTCGTGAAAAAAAGACTTCTTTTGTGGAATTACCCATTTCTTTTCGTTTAGAAAGAAAAGAAATTTATGTCCAAATAAGCAAGTATGTCATGGTTGCAGGAGTCTATCCATCGCATATAGGCTTTAGGGATATCGTGACATAACCGTCGAGGCGAAGTAGGGACCTAAAAGATCGAACGGAACGATACATAGACAAGTAAATCCCTTATGAAAGGGACTCCTTTAATTAAGGGGATTCATCATTCGAAGGGAAGTAGACTACTCAAGAATTTAACATTTACATTTCTTTTATGTCGAAATTGAATAAAGAATTCAGAAAATCGAATAAAAAAAGAAGAATGAATCAATGAACTGGTGCTTGATCTTCTTTAGGCAACTTGAGTAAGGAGTAGGCCCTTTGTGGGGTTTTTATAGAATTTTTTCGAATTTTAAAGTAGGAACCCCTCTCTTTATCTTTATTTGGTGTAACTACTGGAGCCGGATGAGAGGAAACTTTCATGTCCGATTTTGAAAGGGGGAGATCCTATAGGATCCTATCCAAATTTTTCTTTTGCTAGGCCCATCGCTAAAAAACCCACTTTCTTACGATTACGAGGTTCATTCGAATACGAAATCCAATCTTGGAAATACAGTATCCCACTTTTTTTTACTACCCCAGGCTTCGATACATTTAGAAATCGAGAAATTTCTACTGGAGCGGGTGCTATCCGAGAACAATTAGCCGATCTGGATTTGAGAATTATTATAGATTATTCGTTGTTAGAATGGAAAGAGTTGGGGGAAGAAGGGTCCACGGGGAATGAATGGGAAGATCGAAAGATTGGAAGACGAAAGGATTTTTTGGTTAGACGCATGGAGTTGGCTAAGCATTTTATTCGAACAAATATAGAACCAGAATGGATGGTTTTATGTCTA
>NW_004441372.1:0-1018 GCF_000184155.1 Fragaria vesca subsp. vesca | reverse complement strand
AGACGAAGTAGCTTTGATACGTTATTCACAACAATCGGATTTTCGTCGAGACCTAATCAAAGGCTCTGTGCGTGCTCAAAGACGTAAAATAGTTACTTGGAAATTCTTTGAGGCAGATGTGCATTCCCCCCCTCTTTTTTGGACCGAATAGATAAATCCCCCATTTTTTCTTTTGATATTTCCGAACGTATAAACCTAATTTTGAGAAATGGTATGTGGACAAACACAGAACTCAAAATTTCGGATTCTAAAGAGAAAACTACAGAAGAAAGTGAGAAAAAAAGAGAAGAGTATAAAAAAGAGGAAGCCAAAAGAAAGGAAAAGGTACGTATAGAAATAGCGGAAGCCTGGGATAGTATTTTACTTGCTCAAGTAATAAGAGGTTTTTTGTTAGTAACCCAATCGATTCTTAGAAAATATATTATATTGCCTTCATTGATAATAGTTAAAAACACCGCCCGTATGCTATTGTTTCAATTTCCCGAATGGTCCGAGGATTTTAAAGATTGGAATCGAGAAATGTATGTTAAATGCACCTATAACGGTAGTTCAATTATCAGAAAAAGAATTTCCAAAAAACTGGTTAACAGACGGTATTCAGATTAAAATCCTATTTCCTTTTCGTCTGAAACCTTGGCATAGATCTAACCCACGAGCCCCTTATAACGATCCAATGAAAAATAAAGATTCAAAAAATGATTCTTGTTTTTTAACAATTTTTGGAATGGAAGCGGAATTCCCTTTTGATTCTCCCAGAAAACAACATTCATTTTTTGAACCCATTTTTAAAGAACTCAAAAAGAAAAATTAGAAAATTGAAAAATAAATTCTTTCTAATTCTAAAAATTTTTAAAGAAAAAACAAAATTGTTTCTAAATGTTTCAAAAGAAATAAAAAAATGGGTCATTAAAAGGATTCTATTTTTAAAAGAAATAAAAAAAGAACTCTCAAAAATAAATCAAATTCTATTATTATTATTTGGATTGAGAAAAAGAAAAGTATATGAATTGAGTAAAAC
>NW_004441370.1:0-1004 GCF_000184155.1 Fragaria vesca subsp. vesca | reverse complement strand
TTCCCCTAATATCCTCCCTTTACCACATCATGGGGGTTTACAGGAGATCCCAGAGGCTCGCTCGGAAAGGCTGCTATACCATACCTTTTGACTCAACTCTACTCTAGTAGTCACTAGACTCACTATAGTAGTCCGTCCGGCTGCTCTTGCTGAAATCATTACTCTTCATTCTCCCGTGCTCTAGCAATTGCGCTCCCTAGACCACTACCATGTAGTTAGGTAGGGACAATCAATCCGTAGTGACGGGAATCTAGGAATCAATGGGGATCCCTATCAATATAAAAATTAATAATATATAATTCTAGTTTTCTCCCTTTCTCTCACTCAATAGATGTATTTGCTCTGATACGGTACAGTACAATACGAGACGTTGGAATGCAATGGGATGGATGGTAGAGGGCTGCCCGCGCACAAAAGCGATGATTCACTTGTCCCCTTGTCCATAGGGACCTCGTGGCATACAACCAAAACGACTCCTGCTGGATAGCCGCCCCTTTTTATTCTTTTTACTAGCCTCGTGGACGGACGAAAGAAGGGAAGTTACATAACGGGACAGTGAAGGCTCGCGAAGTAGGCAGCAAGCTCTTCTCAACCCCCTCTCCCGATGGTCGAGTTCTTTCATCGCTCTCCTTTCAGTCGAGTAAGTAAACTACCTAACCTTTCTATTATATTAAAAAAAGCGCTAGCGCGCCCCTGGGGCGTAAGCACTTCAGTCGCTAGGGGATGGGATTCATTCACTTGCATTCCTGCTAGCACTACAAAAAGCTCCGGTCTTAACGCCCCTACTACTGCTGTGCAGCCTTTCTTCGGGTTCGTAGAGTCGGGGTTCCCGTTTACCCACAACGGAGGAGCCGCCCCCACCAGGCAGGCGGCCACAGGTCATAACGCACTCTTCGCACAACAAATCCACTTTGAAGTTGACTTATTCGCTCGGCCAATCGTCGGAATGTGTACGAGATACCATAAGGGCCCAATATCTCAATAGCACCTTTGTCTAAAGCTTC
>NW_004441369.1:0-1189 GCF_000184155.1 Fragaria vesca subsp. vesca | reverse complement strand
AGGAAGTAATAAATTGGGGTTTATCAGGACCAATGCTGCGAGCGTCCGGAATACAATGGGATCTTCGTAAAGTTGATCAGTATGAGTGTTATGACGAATTTGATTGGGAAGTACAGTGGCAAAAAGAAGGGGATTCATTGGCTCGTTATCTAGTACGAATTGGTGAAATGACGGAATCCATAAAAATTATTCAACAGGCTCTTGAAGGAATTCCGGGGGGACCATATGAGAATTTAGAAATCCGATACTTTGATAGAGAAAGGAATCCAGAATGGAATGATTTTGAATATCGCTTTATTAGTAAAAAAACCTTCTCCTACATTTGAATTGCCGAAACAAGAACTTTATGTACGAGTCGAAGCTCCAAAAAGGAGAATTGGGGGATTTTTCTGATAGGGGACCGGAGTGGTTTTCCTTGGAGATGGAAAATTCGACCGCCGGGTTTTATTAATTTGCAAATTCTTCCTCAGTTAGTTAAAAGAATGAAATTGGACTGATATTATGACAATACTAGGTAGTATAGATATCATTATGGGAGAAGTTGATCGTTGAAATGATAATTGATACACTAGAAATCGATTCTTTTTCTAAGACTGGAATTTTTTAAAAGGGGGTTTTATAGGAATTATATGGTTACTTATTCCTATTTGACTTCTTGTATTGGGAATTACACTAGGCGTACTGGTAATTGTATGGTTAGAAAGAGAAATATCCGCGGGAATACAACAACGTATTGGACCTGAATACGCCGGCCCTTTGGGAGTTCTTCAAGCTCTAGCAGATGGGACAAAACTTACTTTTCAAAGAAAATCTTTTTCCATCTAGAGGGGATACTCGTTTATTCAGTATCGGTCCATCCATAGCAGTTATATCCATTTTAGTAAGCTTTTTAGTAGTTCCATTTGGTTATCGCCTTGTTTTAGCGGATCTCAATATTGGGGTTTTTCTATGGATTGCCATTTCAAGTATTGCTCCCGTTGGACTTCTTATGTCAGGATACGGGTCAAATAATAAATATTCCTTTTTAGGTGGTCTACGAGCTGCTGCTCAATCAATTAGTTATGAAATACCATTAACCTTATGTGTGTTATCAATATCTCTACGTGCGATTCGTTGATATATAGACATAAACCTTTCTCGACTCTTCCTTTCTAGGAAAGCGGTGGGATGAGTTGAGTAGAGTTAGATA
>NW_004441368.1:0-1001 GCF_000184155.1 Fragaria vesca subsp. vesca | reverse complement strand
TTGAGTTAAGACTAATCCAAAAAGGAAGTAACCAATCGACCAGACCAATCTTTCTGTGGAGGCGGCGAAGGGGCCACATTCGCATAAGAGCTATGCAGAGAAGGTTTAAGAGGAGATGCCTATCCTATTCTAATAGCCAAGGATGCTTTGTGCGGATAAGACAAGGCTTATGATATGAAAGAACCTAACAGCCCTTTGGCCTATATTTGACGTTCTCCTGCTACGTTCAATAACATTGATAGGTCATAAGTCCTTAGCGGGGGAATACCTTCTTTTAGGAAAGAATGCCAAGCAAGTTATGAAAGAAAGAAAGTAATAAAAGAGAGACCTGTGGAGATAGGAATCTTGCCTTTTCCAATGCTACAAAAGCCATAGCTTTTTTCATTTTATCACAAGCTGATGAGATCGAGTAGAGAGACAACGAAACGAAAGAAGTCGACCCGCCTTTAATCTTGGTGTATAGCCTAGTGAGATCCAAGCACGGTAATTGAACGAGAAGCTCCAACTGGGTGGGGCAAGTTTGAATGAATCCTGAAGAGTGAACAACTGGAATTTTGTAAGCCTTTCCCGAGCGCTCGTCCTTTACACTTAGAAACAGGGTCATACAGAGACGAGGTGGCATATATAGAAAGGATCCGCGGGATCCACTTACATGATCGAACGAGAACGAAGATCCTCATGCCTCAACTCTCAGCTTCTATTCACTCGCTTCTATTCAATAGTGGGAAAGGCCAGAGGGTTGAGAATTGCTTTCTCCCCGTCGCTTAGGCTTTCCGGCGACGCCCCGGCACCTCACCTTGACCTACTCCTCTGAGTCGGGGAGGTAAGTGACCTAGTTTCTTTCGGTCCGATAAGCATTTTTTCTCATATCCATTCCTTCCCGCGAGAATCTTTCATAGAACGTACGATACCGGTCGAGTGACTATTCAAATTCTTTCTTCGGGTTCACCGTGATCTGTTGAATGAAGGTAGCGATTAGAGCATCCAAGGAAATACTTAGT
>NW_004441366.1:0-1061 GCF_000184155.1 Fragaria vesca subsp. vesca | reverse complement strand
AGGCTTTATTCTTGAAAGAACGGACTAACAGGGTCAGCTACTCAGCAAATCTTCATAATTAAATACCGTTACTGTATAAATGGATCTCGTTGTGAAAGATCTAGTACTAGATAATTTTGGGTAGAGCCAAAGAGTGTGAACTGTACAAGTTAACAATAACATTGATTAAATGAAGGAAGGGCTCCGGTGTATAGAGAGGACCTCACCGTTTAAGAAGTAACCATAGAAACGACGGAACCCACTAGAATCCATTTTTATTTATTATTTACTATGTGTTTTTGATACTTAGTATCAATACAATTTTTATTTCTAGGCGAAATGCCTAAAAATAAATCGTGGTCGGGAAGGTTAGAGTAGCAAAAAGCCATTGGAATTTTTATTTTATACATTGGAAGAATCCGTTTTGTTATTAATAGACTAGGACACGGGAAGGGAATAACTGAAAGAAAGGAAATCAATTAGTTATTCATCAAAGTTTACATTTATTCAATGACCAGAATTAAACGAGGGTATATAGCTCGAAGACGTAGAACAAAAATCCGTTTATTTGCATCAACTTTTCGAGGGGCTCATTCAAGACTTACTCGGACTATTACTCAACAGAAAATAAGAGCTTTGGTTTCGGCTCATCGGGATAGGAGTAGACAAAAGAGAGATTTTCGTCGGTTGTGGATCACTCGTATAAATGCAGTAATTCGAGATAATAAAGTATACTTTAGTTATTGTAAATTAATACACAATCTGTACAAGAAACAGTTGCTTCTTAATCGTAAAATACTTGCACAAATAGCTATATTAAATAAGAGTTGTCTTTATATGATTTCCAATGAGATCATAAAATAAAGAGAGTGAAAGGAATCTGTTGGAATGTTTTAAATGGAGTTCCCTGTAGAATGAACTCTGGGAAGGTAGAGTAGAAATTAGTATGATAAAATATGAAAACGTCGTCAAAATGAAAAATGAAGAAACACGTTCAATAAAAAATATTTCTTATTCTTCCCCAATTTTTTTTTCAAACGACACGACAATCAAATCTGTATTTTCTATTTTTAGAAAAAAAA
>NW_004441365.1:0-1052 GCF_000184155.1 Fragaria vesca subsp. vesca | reverse complement strand
AGTATATAATTACAACTCGAGCTCTAGATTATCCCTTTCCCGCAATGGATCCTGGAGGAAAAGTGTTGCTAAATTTATACCATCCGCAATTTCATATATGATTACGGGTCGAACCTAAAACAAATACTTTTTCCTGGTGGGTGTGATCCATTGGACATAAATCCTAATTTTTCCGCTTTTTTGATTCCTTAGAATTTGTTCCTGGCGGTATCAAGATGCCATTGTGTCGGAATATCTTATCCATCTCTCCGGGAAAATGGATATCTCCAGAAAAGATTTTAAGTTCAANCCTTTTTTTTTTTCTCTCCATTCGGACCAAGCCACCGACTCTGCTTCTTGTATTTAAAGTGATTCGTGTATCTATCCCAATGATACTATTGTTCCGTACCATTATGGAAGAAGACTCGGGTAAAATATACACTTCCTCAGGAATGAAAAAAAATCGATCTAATTTCGTTTGGTATTTTGGCTTAAATTCTTTGACTCCTCGGTACTCAATTAAATCCTCTTTTTTGAGGATTGAATGCAACCCTACGGTTCCTATATTTAGTAATTCCCGAACTCTTTCTTCTGTATTGAGGATCGTCGAAATAAGCAAGAATACTATTTCTACGAAAAATACCATTTATACCATTTATAGGTATTTCAATCGAAATACCGGGACGGGGCATCCGTTCTTTCTCTTGTTCTTGAATCGATTGGAATGGAATGATGAATCTATTTCTTCGCTTCTTTGTCAATAAAAAATTATCATGGCGAATAGTAGGAAATGTGAGATTACAATAACTCGTATATATGATTTGATTCAATTCTGAATAATCAGGAATACAGCTTTCTTTTTTATCAGAAAGATTTAAACCTAAAAAATTTGTGTTTCACTTGATCATTATTTACTGAAAGACTAGAAAAATATCGTCCTTCAGTCAAAAGAGAATGAACGTTCGTTTGATCTTGATCCTTGTGGAGTGAGGGGGGGGCTGCACTGAATCTGCACGAACCTCCTGATAATATCCACAAATGACTTGTTTTTGGTAAAAGATGTACATTACTAT
>NW_004441364.1:0-1081 GCF_000184155.1 Fragaria vesca subsp. vesca | reverse complement strand
AAAGTAATGGCTTTTGTGCAACGTCGAAAGGGTCCTGATGTAGTGGGAGCGTTCGGATTGTTACAACCTCTAGCGGATGGTTTTGAAATTGATTCTAAAAGAACCTATTTCACCAAGTAGTGCTAATTTCTCCCTTTTAGAATGGCTCCAGTGACTACATTTATGTTAAGTCTGGTTGCTCGGGCCGTTGTACCTTTTGATTATGGTATGGTATTGTCAGATTCGAACATAGGGCTACTTTATTTGTTTGTCCATATCTTCGCTAGGTGTTTATGGAATTATTATAGCAGGTTGGTCTAGTAATTAGGGGGCGGCCGTTCGGTCGCCTATGATACTAGGACCAATAGGTCAAAATAAGGTTGTGCCGCAGGTGTTGAACGATCTACTCTACACAGGTGTGGGCGTTACAGGGCTAGGGCTCATAAACCCTTCTTTCATTCATCAATAGGGCCCTGGTCGGTCACTTTCGGATCGATAAGTGGAAGTCNTAAAAAAGAGANGTTTCTCTTCGCACCTCAGATCAAGAGGAAGGGTAGCTTGTCAAGCTGGCCTATATATATTAAAAAAAAAAGATTCGCTGTCTTTTAACCGGCTGTTCTTCTTTGTCAACGCCTACTAAGGACCTATAGGTTCGCCTACTTGACTTATGAAAGATAATGAGAATGGGTTATTCACAAAGGAAAAGGCGCTACTTAGCCCACTTTTTTAGAAGTAAGCGGCTGAGTTAGCCTACTATACAATACATTAGTAGGGTATATATAGTAGGCGAGCGAGTTAGCGAAGACGCTTAGGCTAATAGATAAGAGAGCGTCGGCGCGTAGCCTTCATTCTACTACGCTACGAAAAGGTTACGAAGTCACTTAGCTCGACGTTAGGAGAGTCAAGGGGGGAACACCATATCTACATAGAAGAACCGCTGTTCGCTGACTTTCTAAGGTCTAAACCTTTCGCTCCCCGGCGCAAAGCCGCTTCGCACCACTGATAGACTACTTAAGATTAAATTCAAAAAGCGCCATACTTAGTTGACTGACAATGACAAAGGCTTGCGAAACTAAGTAGGGCCTGAGGCCCCCTGCGAATC
>NW_004441363.1:0-1152 GCF_000184155.1 Fragaria vesca subsp. vesca | reverse complement strand
CCTCTTTCATTTCCTTATATTTTTCATATTCTATTTCTTTATTTCTTCCTATGTTACTTTCTAGAGCCCTTCTAAGTGATGTGCGCGGTACATAGTTCATGATGTGGAACTCTTTTAATTTCATCCTATTGGCTCGGCTCGTGCGAAAAGGTATCTTCAAAAGAAGATAATTTTAATGAACCCTCTAATTCTTTTTTTTATTTAGCCCACCTAATGAATGAAACATGAATTACTCTGTTTAGTCTATAAGAGAACGTCCAAATATTCTTTTAATATTTGGAGTTGTCGAAGTGAATATTTGTTTCTGATTATTCAGTGAGCATCTTGTATTTCATAAAAATTGGGGGCAATATAATCCTTACGTAAAGGCCAGCCTATCCAACTTTCAGGCATTAAGATACGTTTCAGGCGTGGATGATTATCATAAAAGATTCCCAGCATATCATAAGATTCCCTTTCTTGAAAATCCGCACTTTTCCAAACCCAGAAAACAGATGGAATTCTAGGATTCCTCCTTGGGGTCAAATACTTTTATGCATACCTCTTCCGGTTGATCTATACCATACTCTATTCTAGTAAGATGGTACACACTAGCTAACAGCCCGCCTGGTGCTACATCATAAGCACATTGGGAACGTAGATAATTGTAACCATATACATATAAAATCACGGCAATCGAATGCCAATCCTCGGGCTTTATTTGTAAAGTTTCTATTCCTTGGTAATCGAAACCCAAAGATCTATGAATTAACCCATGTTTGACTAACCAAGCAGACAAACGACCCTGCATCTTTTTTATCTCTCCCAGATTTTTATTTGTATTTATTAAGGTATTAAGTATTTCACATTTACGATGAAATTTATGAAGATTGACTCGCTCTTTATTAGTCTGTACATTTGTTATTCTGTACATAAAGGATCCTGCCTAATTCACTAATTCGTGGGAAGATACTGAACTTTTATATTTGAAAAATATTTCAGGAGGGATCTCTGAGGTCGAGGGTGGTTCATAGAGCAATCCTTGATCATAATTTCCGGTATGAGTACTACGTCCAAGACGAAACTTGTGACTGGTAGTAAAACACCGATTTCCCTGTTGAGATCGAATTCGATCTTCATAGATTTCTCGAGAGATTTTCTTACGAAGTTTTG
>NW_004441361.1:0-1125 GCF_000184155.1 Fragaria vesca subsp. vesca | reverse complement strand
CCAATTTTTGCAATAATAGCTTATTCTACGGCAGGATTAACCGCTTTTTATATGTTTCGGATCTATTTACTTACTTTTGAAGGACATTTAAACGTTTATTTTCAAAATTACAGTGGCAAAAAAAGCAGCTCATTCTATTCAATGTCTCTATGGGGTAAAGAAGGACCTAAAATTATGAAAAAAAACTTTCGTTTATTCGATTTATTAATGATGAAAAACAACGAAGGGGTTACTTTTTTAAACACATATCGAATTGATAGTAATGAAAATGTAAGAAGCATGGTGCAGCCTTTTATTAGTATTACTCATTTTAGCACTAAAAAAACTTTCTCATATCCCTATGAGTCGGACAACACTATGCTATTTCCCATGCTTGTATTGGTTTTATTTACGTTATTCGTTGGGGCCGTAGGAATTCCTTTCTTCAATCAGGTAAGGGGTGGGGTTAGATATATTATCCAAATTATTAACTCCGTCCATAAACCTTTTACATCAAAACCGAACCCATTCTGTCGATTGGTATGAATTTCTTATAAACGCAGTTTTTTCAGTCAGTATAGCTTATTGCGGTAATACTTATAGCGTCCTTTTTATATAAGCCTGTTTATTCATCTTTAACAAAATTTGTAATTTATTTAATTCATTTGTTAAAAGGGTTCCTAATAAAATGCAAGTTTTGGGAGGGAAAATAATAAATGTGATATATGATTGGTCATATAATCGCGGTTACATAGATGTTTTTTATACAATCTCCTTAACTAAGTGTATAAGAAAATTAGCCGAATTAACTCATTTTTTTGATAGACGAGTAATCGATGGAATTACGAATGGAGTAGGTATTGTAAGTTTTTTCGTAGGAGAATGTATCAAATATGTAGGGGGCGGTCGAATTTCTTCTTATCTTTTAGTGTATGTATCTTATGTTTTAATTTTTTTAGTGTATTTTTTTATTTTTTAATTAAATTATTATATTAATATTAAACTAAAATTTATTATATTAATATTAAACTAAAATAAAAAAAAATTGGAAGAGATCCTTTTTTCTTTAAATATTTGTAACTTCGAATTTTCTTGTTCTTGAGTCCCATCCAGATAATAAGTTTCATAAGCGGGTCTATTTTTATA
>NW_004441359.1:0-1035 GCF_000184155.1 Fragaria vesca subsp. vesca | reverse complement strand
CATACCATACCATCCCATTCCATTATATTGACAATTTCCATTATATTGACAATTTTTAAAAATTATGCATACTATCTGCATAGTATCAGGGCGGCCGTTCAAGTATGGTATGCCCCCATCGTCTAGTGGTCCAGGACATCTCTCTTTCAAGGTAGGCAGCGGGGATTCGACTTCCCCTGGGGGTAGGGTACTACGAAAGGAAGTTGATCATGGATTATCAATAAGCCTGGAATTTCTTTTTCCTGGGTCGATGCCCGAGCGGTTAATGGGGACGGACTGTAAATTCGTTGGCAATATGTCTACGCTGGTTCAAATCCAGCTCGGCCCAAAAATTCGCCGATCTACCTACGAAATGGTATCATATAACCCATTTTGTGCTCTTCAGAAATGCCCGATCCCCCCCTCCCCAATACGGAAGAGAAATTTGCTTCTCTGCTATATCTATAGCACTCTTTATTTACTATAGTTACTCTATTTTTCCAACAAATTAGGATCTTGATATGATAATGGTCTTTATTCTTATAAGGATCTATAAGTATAAAATACAATCTAAGGAAAGGGATAAAGAAAAAAACCCTTTTCATTGAAAGAAAAATTATCCCATTTATTTGGCAATAAGGAAAGGGTTACTAGTAATCCAGGTCGGTCTCACTAAAGCGCAAGCGCATACTCATATGGGTATCATATATATCACTCACGGCTCTGTTACAACACGCCAATTTGAATCTAAATTCAAAATTGAAGGGGTTAGTAATAAAATCATAAAAATATGTATACATAATACTTTATTTTATTATGGTATTTACTTGGGATTGTAGTTCAATTGGTCAGAGCACCGCCCTGTCAAGGCGGAAGCTGCGGGTTCGAGCCCCGTCAGTCCCGACGGATCCAATAAAAAAATATATCAACTCTGCTCTCGTATTTTTTGTGAAAGTATTTTTTTGTATAAAGTAACTATAATTTCATTCCCAACGGCAATCCCTCTTCTTTATTTTTTTCTTTTTTATTTCACATTTATCATCAATCGGGTAATTT
>NW_004441357.1:0-1022 GCF_000184155.1 Fragaria vesca subsp. vesca | reverse complement strand
AGAAACTGAGAGCTGGAAAGAAAGAGCAAGATCAGGATCACTAGATTGGTAGTCTCAAACCAATGCCTTGGATTTCAGCTTCCTTGGTGATGGGCCCGGTAGGATGTCCTCCTTTGATGCTAGGGGGGATGGATAGGCTCTGGGGCTGGTTAACTTGGCCCAGTTAAAACGAATTGTTTTCGGCAGAAAGATGCGTGACCTCGGGTCGGCCAAAGCTTTCAACGGCTTATCAGCTTCGTAGGTGCCCGCTTGCTAACGATGAGACCAATTCAAGAACCAAAACAACTGGTTCCAACCGAGAATGTATTAGATTAGTTTCATACTTACTTGCTTCGTAGAGTGGAATTCATTCCAATCCGGCGACATTCTTTAAAGGCCGGGTCCAAGCGAAAAGTCACTTCCCCGAAAAACTTGGTCTCGTTAGTAATTTCATTTCCTCTATTCCCTTAAGGCCAAAAGTGAATGGATTAAGTCTTTCCGGAGGTAGAACTTACGGGAGGAGGTGCAGAATAGTTATCGAAATCCTAGCCCGGGAACACAAGACCTAGCCACTCATTTCCAGCTTCGCGAGACAGTGCCATCCCGCTAGAAGAAAGGAAAAATGAGAGAACCGTCAGCAGCCGCATCAGCAGTTCGCGTTGACGGCGTTAACAGAATCTGATAAGAAGAGCTTAACGCAGCTCGACCCTCGGGCTCGGGAAGTACGGTCAGATTCATAGGACCGAGACTATATAAGCTCATATCGGCTAAGCCAACTAATAGGCCAAGAGCGAACCCTCTTTCTTTTCCGGTTTTTCGGTTAAAGGAAAGGCACGGCATAAAGCCCTTCATACTCTAAAACCGTGATAGGTGCCGGCGAAGACGATGTTCATTGATCAGCTATTTTCCGGTTGAAAAGGAAAGCATTCAAGACTGATCCGAGAAAAGCCCTCAGGAAATGTCTGGAAATGTATCCTGGGATAGAACATCTCGCTGGATTAATCGATCAGGTACAACACACCTAAGACCTAAGTATTTCGTTC
>NW_004441354.1:0-1045 GCF_000184155.1 Fragaria vesca subsp. vesca | reverse complement strand
CGAAATTTTTATAAGGAGGGGAGAATTGTCACATCCCGACCCTTATATTTTTACCTTATTTACTAGCGTGATTATAATAAGAATTTTACCGTCTCGATCATTGAGTAAATAGTTTAATTGGTCCCTAGAGGGGTTTCGGGGACGATTATGTGCGGAGGATTATTCGTATGAGGAAAATACGATGACGGTAAAAATAGTAAATTTTAGCTAGTAAAAGGTAATTTTTATTCGGGTATTATTTTTCGGGGTGTTGAATTTTGGAATTATGGGTTAAAAGGGGTGTTGGGTCGGCTGGGCCGAGCCCAACCCATTTCTTCTTCTTTCTCTTCTCCCTCCCTCCCGATTTTTCTTCTCCTCCCACCCGATTTTCTTCTCTCTACACCCAGCAAACTTCCGGCCGTCCTCCCGCCGCCGTCCGACCTCCGTTCGCCGCCGGACCGGTCCCGTTCGGTCGGTCTCCCTCCCAGCTTCCATTCTAGGCCGGTAGCAGCCCCCCTAGCGCCGCCGTGAGTGAGCGGTGCCGCCCGTAAGGTCCGACTGTCCAAACCTTCCATTCGCCGGAACTTCCTCCTCCGGCCACCAATCCGGGCAAGCTTGGTATGGTTTTGTAGCCCTCCAACCCAGCAACCTTGCCCTAAAAGGACTCACTCCCTCTTGAGCTAGGTAAGGAGAAATTTGAGGTGGAAGTTTTATGGTGTTTTTGATGTTTTTAGTCGATTGCCCTAGTTAGGCTTGGAATTGGTGTTTGTGCTAGTTATGAAAGTTGTAGAGCTTGATGAGAGGAAGATGCTGTTAAAATTTCATAGGTTTTGGAGGTCGCCGGAATTGACCTCCGGCCGCCGCTGCCGGCGGAGCCGCCGCCGGTTAGGAGAATTTTATGGTTTTTGATGTAGAATATTAAGGGGATATTATTGAAGTGAATTTTGGAATTTTTGGATGAGATTTGGATAGGTTTGTGAATTTCCGAAGTGTGGTATTTTTGGCGGGTAATTAATGTAGAATCCGGCCGTTGGATTTAAGTCGTATTTTGGGGAGGTTGTATTTA
>NW_004441353.1:0-1055 GCF_000184155.1 Fragaria vesca subsp. vesca | reverse complement strand
TTTATCTCTGTGTTTTCACATCGAGAATTCTTTGTAGATGAAGAGATGCCAAAGGGGCTTCTTACTTCCCAAACAGATCTTCCTACAACTCTATATAAACGCTGGTTTATCAAGAATACGCAAGAAAGGCACTTCGAATTGTTGATTCATCGCCAGAGATGGCTTAGAACCAACAGTTCATTATCTAATGGATTTTTCCGTTCTAATACTCCATCCGAGAGTTATCAGTATTTATCAAAGCTGTTCCTATCTAACGAAACGCTATTGGATCAAATGACAAAGACATTGTTGAGAAAAAGATGGCTTTTTCCCGGATGAAATGAAAATTGGATTCATGTAACAAGAGAAAGGTTTCCCATTCCTTAGCCGGAAAGATATGTGGCCATGAAACAGGGATTAAGTGGAACAGAATTGACTGGGCGGTAGAGTCGTGGAAACACCTGTTTCTTCCATATTTTAGGACCTTAGCTCCATGGAACAATATACTAACTACTGCTGAAACATGGAAGAATTGAAATCTTAGATCAAAACATTATGTATGGATGGTATGAACTGCCTAAACAAGAATTCTTGAACAGCGAACAACCGGAGCTATTACTCACTACATCAAAAAATTTCCATTAATGAAAGATGTAAATCCATTGGAAAATCTAAAAATACGCATGTTGGATGAAATGGTTGTTGCTATCTGCTACAATAACGACTCGTTGGTTTAACTGAATAACTAAATAAAATAGATAGACATTTCTCTTCGTCTCAGGTCGACGGATCTTCTCAATTGAAAGACCCCCTATATGGATAATACACATTCCAGTTGACCGACTAATTCGAATTGTTTTGTTCCGAAGCAAAGATATCCGCGGGGCGGTTCGTCCTATTCAGATATTCACGACCAAGAAGTACTGGATTCTCTTTCGGGTAGGCCCTGAAAGGAGAAGGAAGGCTGGAATGCCAACGGGCGTCTATTATTGAATTATTGAATTCACCCGACCCGATAGTACCCATTTTTGGGAACGTCCAGTGCCAAAGTCACTGAATGGGTAAGTCCCCAATCC
>NW_004441352.1:0-1006 GCF_000184155.1 Fragaria vesca subsp. vesca | reverse complement strand
ATGCACTCTCGGGATTGCAGCTTTTCGTAGCTTCTTTCAATCCTTCTAAATGGTTCAAGTAGAACTATTTACTCGCCTATCTACTCCTTGTAGTTATGTCTCATAGAGACATTGAGTGCTTCGCAGATAGTGGAACTATCCACAACATTCTAAGGAACCATGTTGAGCTTTAAAGACATTCATGCTAATGGTTTTCATTTGAAAACACATTGTGAGAATGAACAAGAATTCTTTTGTGTATACCTTCTCATGAATGCGGACTGAAGCGCATCTTGGAGAAATTCATGAGTCAATCTAGTGGACTGTATGTCACTATGATTCGAATATCGAATCCCATGTTGTCGCCAAACATGATATTTGGGACACTGACTCATATAGGCTTTGGTTTGACTAAATTGGTCAACCTGGAAGAGATATAGTGATCCAAATTTTGAGAAATTCTCATGGACATCCATTCTTCCGCTCAAAACGAAGACATTCGAGACCTAGCATCACCATGAAGCATGGTGGTGACCCGGGGAACATTGACGTCACCCGAACACGACTCCAACTTCCTGGAGGTCGTCCGGTCAATTCCTCAAGCAATTGAGGTGCACCGGCCTTTCCTCGATGTCGCATTGGCCCCCTGCAATGCTCATTGCTCGTTTTGAAAGCCTATTCTTTAGCTAAATTAGGAGTGAGACCCTCCTATGCTAAATAACATAAAAGTGAACATTCTATTGTTATATAAAATTATGTAGATAGATACAACCAACTTGCGGACACCTTTTATGCTTTATGGTGTTGGTTGAAGTGTTAGCACACTGGTCACGTGTTACACTATTATCTACTGCTTATGCTGCTTATACTTCTACGGGCTCACTACCCATTCTTTAAAGAAGTTCATCGGGATGTAAGTTGAAGTGTCCTGTACCCCATGTTCACACGCAATACGGTCTCACCGAGGCTACGACCAAGCAACTTTAGCTTGTCGCTCGAACATTATTGATGCGCACCACTCTTTCTA
>NW_004441351.1:0-1043 GCF_000184155.1 Fragaria vesca subsp. vesca | reverse complement strand
CCATGAGCCTCCCTTTAGTTTTTGATTCATTCAATTCTTTAAATTTACGATCCGAAATGAGGAAGAAGAAAGGAACAAAAAAACAGGTAACTCGAAATCTAATTATGAAAGAAAGATTTCGTTGCAATAAATCAATATATTAATAAGTAAGTAATATAATGATTTCTAACTATATTACATTACTAGATTTATAATTTTAAATTTCCGAACAACATTTCATTTTTATTTAAGTATCTTGTATGATATTGTTGCCCCAATCATAACATTTCACTCTATTTTTTTATTAATTTTATTTTAATTTGAGCTCGGCCCGAGTTACTAGTTTCACCGAGGGGGAATCCCCTTTTTGTTTTTCTAACGTATATTCGAAAAAAAGAAGGGAGGGGTTTAGTTACAGATATTTGATTCTATCTCTAATCCTCTCCCCCCCCTACTATATCAATAACTAGAATTAAAAAAGGGGAATATCAACGCATCCGGAAAAAACGATTGATCTCTATCAATAAACCTGCTAAAGATCCGAACCATAGAGTACTTACTACCGGTGCCACAGAGTAGATATGTTTTTAGATCTCGCATTTTAAATTCTCCTCCTTCTTTATTATTTCTAATACATAATGCTAATACATATATAACCAGATGTGTATATGTACTTAATGACTGACCGCTTTTATTTGTACGCGGAATCCCTAATTCAAGTTGAAATGTACAAAATAGATCATATTTTTCTTAATCTTAAAAGAAACAAGCATGCCCCTTTAGGCCAGAAATTCTCGAAAAATAGTCATTATTTTTTATAGGGTCCCATATTTATTTCATACTTTAAAATATAATAAATATAATATAAAAAAATATAATAAATATAATATAAATAATATATAATAGAAGTCCGTTACTATATACTATTTTGAATATAAATATATGTTATATGAGACCAAAAAGAAGAAATGACAAGATATTTGTGTATATCAATGGAAGAAATAAAAATATGGAAAACAAAAAAGGGATTCTCTACAATGACACTGTAGACCAATTGAAAGGGA
>NW_004441350.1:0-1004 GCF_000184155.1 Fragaria vesca subsp. vesca | reverse complement strand
TCGACAAATATAATCTGTTTCGTTATTCTAAGTGGTTATTCTATTCTAGGTAATGAAGAACTTGTTATTCTTAACTCTTGGGTTCAAGAATTCCTATATAACTTAAGCGACACAATAAAAGCTTTTTCTATTCTTTTATTAACTGATTTATGTATAGGATTCCATTCGCCCCACGGTTGGGAATTAATGATTGGCTCTGTCTACAAAGATTTTGGATTTGCTCATAATGATCAAATTATATCCGGTCTTGTTTCTACTTTTCCAGTCATTTTAGATACAATTTTTAAATATTGGATCTTTCGTTATTTAAATCGTGTATCTCCTTCACTTGTGGTGATTTATCATTCAATGAATGACTGAAAAATTATCGAACGGCCCAATTATAATATTTGTTACTTTGTACATAAGCAAAACACTCAAAATTGTACCTATTCTTTCTACCCAGTAAAGGGGTTTCTCCAATATTTCAGAAAAATTATTTACAGTAAATATCAAAATTATAGATAGGGAACTCTACTAGTGACCTACCTAATTTTATTGTAGAAAATTTCGGGATCAATGATTGGACCATGCAAACTAAAAAAACCTTTTCGTCGATAAAGAAAGAGATTACTCGATCCATTTCCCTATCGCTCATCATATATATAATAACTCAGGCACCCATTTCAAATGCCTATCCCGTTTTTGCACAGCAGGGTTATGAAAATCCACGAGAAGCAACGGGCCGTATTGTATGTGCCAATTGCCATTTAGCTAATAAACCCGTGGATATCGAGGTTCCACAAGCGGTACTTCCGGATACTGTATTTGAAGCAGTTGTTCGAATTCCCTATGATCTGCAAGTGAAACAAGTTCTTGCTAATGGTAAAAAAGGAGCTTTAAATGTGGGGGCTGTTCTTATTTTACCCGAGGGATTTGAACTAGCCCCGCCCGATCGTATTTCGCCCGAGATTAAAGAAAAGATAGGAAATCTGTCTTTTCAAAGTTACCGCCCTACTAAAAAA
>NW_004441349.1:0-1260 GCF_000184155.1 Fragaria vesca subsp. vesca | reverse complement strand
CATATGCCGGATCCTTTATCGTCACTGAAGCCTGCAACCGAGCATACTTTTCAACGAGCATTCTTCGGGACAGAGGCAGTCATTACAGTGATCCGTCCTTGTGTTTCATATCTTCCTCGGCGTCAGGAAGAATAGTGAAGAACGTTTTTAGCCTGTCAACCAGCTATAGGAAACGGAAACTTTCTAGGTGTGGGTTCCAACCTGACGACAATTGTCTGGGGACCCTCTCTCTCCTCGTTTTTTCTCTGTAAACCGAAGATCCACAAGTATAGCTGGGAACTTGGGATATCTCCAATCAATCCCGTCTTGTGCTTACAGTCGGCTACCATCCTGGCTAGGGGTCATTTCGACCTTGTTCCTTTAAGTGGATCTTACCAATTCTACCGGACGCGCCTGGATTCGTAAAAGTAAAGTGTAGCGAAACCTGGTACCATCCATCATTGTCTTTGGTGCGCAAGGACCCACTTCGATAGGCCCTCTAGCTTTTTTAAGTCTAAAGGGGTCCTCATAGTATCCCAATCCACCAGGTTGGGTTTGCTATTAACGGCTGCTGAGGTGTAAGTATAGTTTGAAGGAAGAGGCAAGAAAACCACTTCATCCCTAATTTTGACTCAAAATGAAACCTATCCCATCACCAGTTGGTTTCCTGGAGAAAGATCTTTTATCTGAGGCAGTCGCTAGGCTGTCTCAATTTGCCTTTTTTTCAGAGCAGCAGTTTAAATAAAGCCTTCAACTAAACTAGCGACTTTGGATATTAAACCTCGACGGTGTTCCCGTAAGAACCTTACTTTTCAGACTGCCATAGCGAAAAATTGTCTGTAATCAGCACACTCAGATCCCACCAATAACTTGCTCTCGGAATAACCACATTTCTCGGACTGTAAGCGCTCACTAACTATATTAGAAGTGGAGTCAGGCTATTTTAGTAGCTAGTAAAAGAGGACATCAGACCTGTAACAAGAAGTCGAATCTGCTTGTTGCTATCATCCTGCCCGCTATTCCTTACATAACTGGAATAGAGTAAGGGCAGCCCTTTTCTTTAGTAACTTGCTTTAGTCGCTAGATAATTGCATTCCCGGATCGCTATTCCTGACGTTAGGAGGGCCGGGGAGAGAAGAAGATGTACATGAAAGCAGTAGTCCGCATGGGACAAAGAGGAGAAGAAGTAAGCCAAGTAAGCAGCACGGGAGCAAGCAAGAGAGAGCAAAAAAAACGAGGCCGGGCCTCGCCCTAAACGAATGAGGAGAGGGGTATCCATCA
>NW_004441348.1:0-1062 GCF_000184155.1 Fragaria vesca subsp. vesca | reverse complement strand
AATTAACCTCTCAATCATCAAATCCTGTACTGCATTTTCCATCTTCTCCTGTAGTTCTGTCTGCCTTGATTCATAGTCCTCTGCCATGCTTCTCATTTCCTCTTTCAAGCTTTCAGTTTGACAGCGCAGCCTTTCGTTCTCCTCTGTTAGCCGTCTCATTTCAACCTCCTTTGCTTTTTGGCTTTGACCGGATATTAGAGAGGACGGTGGCCTTTCTCCTTCCTCTGCTGCCTGCCATGTTTCTTCTTTATCCATCAGTTTCTTCTGCACTGTTTCTTCTTCTTCTGCTTCAGATTCACAATCTGTTTCTTCTGGATCAGACTTGATTCCAGCGAACAGTTGCTGTAATAAAAGAATAAATAAATTGTTAGTTATATAGTTACAAAACCCACAGCAGATACAAGGATAGTTACACTGCCAGTTACAATGGCAGTTACATAGTTCCAAGATACTTAAAAAACTAGATCAAGTCAAACATATGAGGTGTATTGTTTTGAAAACTATCACAATTCTACATGCAACTATGCATGTAACTATCCATGTAACTATCAATTTTCCATGTAACTATGCATGTAACTAATCATGTAACTATCAATTTTCCATGTAAATATGCATGTAACTATCCATGTAACTATCAATTTTCCATGTAACCATGCATGTAACCATGCATGTAACTATGCATGTAACTATCAATTTTTTATGTAACTATGCATGTAACTATCCATGTAACTATCAATTTTCCATGTAACTATCCCATACCTTCAATGTTTTGAATTCAGCATTCTTGGGTAGCTTTGTGAGGTCCCATTTCCTCATCTTATGTTCCTCATCCTCTGTGCCTTCAATCGACTTTATGGCGTTTGTCTTCTCACAGAGCCAATACTAGCACACATAAAAAACAAAAACAAAAACAGTTAGTTACCTAATGATTTTCATACCAAAAACAGTTAGTTACCAAAAAAACAGTTAGTTACCAAAGATACATACCAGAATTAAGTGTGCACAGCCTCCTGTGTTCAACCCGCTCAACCCCTTACCCTTTGATTTTAGTCGTTGTCTTAA
>NW_004441347.1:0-1021 GCF_000184155.1 Fragaria vesca subsp. vesca | reverse complement strand
CGGCGGAGTTTTGGAGCTCGATTTATCCCTCACGGCGGCGCCACTCGATGCACCACCTATCCAGCAATGAAGTAGAGACGACGGCGAAGCTTTTGGGACAAGTGTGACGGTCTCCGGTGGCTTGACGGCGGAGCTAGGCCGAGAAGAAAATCTGGCAGATAATAGACTTCTTACCATCCATCTTCGCCTATATAAAGAACTTTAGCCGACGAAATTCTTTATTTTCGTCGGCTAAACTCTTTTGAAAATTTTGGTTGACCGCCAAAAAATTTTGGTTGAAAATTTTGAAAATTTTGAAAATTTTTCGACTTTAGCCGACGACTTTTCATATATTTTCGTCGGCTAAAGTCCTTTGAAAATTTTCCTCCAACTTTGGTTTACCGCCTAAAAAATTTTGAAATTTTTTGACCTTAGCCGACGACTTTTCATATATTTTCGTCGGCTAAAGTCTATAAATTCACGAAAACGCTCATATCTCTCCCTATATTACGTAATTTGGTCAAACCTTCCATACAAAAAACTCTCACGTAGATGAGACGCAACTGCCCATATAAAAATTTTGAGACATTTACCTTCCGACGATAGGGCTCCCCATAAGGAATAATAACGGTAAATAGGGTTGACCACTACTATCGGCTCCGAGACTTTACCCGATTTACGTGATTTTTGAACCATAGCCGTATTTCACCATTTTGAACACATCTTATTTCACGAGATTTTTCATAATTTTGCTTCCTATGTAGAGTTGGTTCACAAAGTTGTATAACCTACTAAACAAGTTATAGAACATTAGTAGACACGTTGTGATTCCAATGAGTAAAATTCACAAACCAAAATTCGACCGTCAGATATGATCATTATGACGAAAGATGTCTGTGGTAAAAAATTCAACTGGATCCGACAACGTTAAGGGCTCGATCGAAACAGTCAACCATAATCCATCGTCACTTATCACACGAAAACGCTCACATCTCCCTCTATATTACGTAGTTTGGTCAAACCTTCCACACAAAAAACTCTC
>NW_004441346.1:0-1007 GCF_000184155.1 Fragaria vesca subsp. vesca | reverse complement strand
TAAAAAAAATAGATTACGATATGTGTATCTAGGGAATCGTCGCTTTAAAGTGAATTTTCCCTAGATACATCTATTCAATTTTATTTTGGACCTATTCCGAATATATGGATTGTGCTAAAGATTTAAAACAAATTTTTATCTTTTTAGACAAAAGCTTAGAAAAAAATTAAATTTATTCGAAATGCTTTTTTATTTCTAGAATATTCAATATATGTTTTACATCTTCTATGCGCAAATGTTTAATTTTCATAAGATCTTCTTGACTGTTATTCAAAAGGTCCAATAATGTATGTATGTTGGACCTTTTGAGGCAATTATAGACCCTGGGGGGCAATTCTGATTGGTCAATAAAAATATATTTCAATGTGTTTTCTTTTTTAATTTTCTTTGGATTAGCCAATTTACCATTGAAAAGTAAAAGGGGTAAAGTAACTTTGTGTTGATTGTTTTCGAAATGTAAGTTTTCTTCTTCTGCATGTAAAAAGGGATAAATAAATCAATCAAATTCCGAGAGGCTTCATGAAGTGCTTCTTTAGGAGTTAAACTTCCATTTGTCCTATATTTCGATAAAAAGTATCTCTTGTTTTTCATTCCCATTCACATAAGAATGAATACTATGATTCGCATTTCGAACGGGCATGAATACAGCATCTATAGGATAACTACCTTCTTGAAAGTTATTTGGCGTTTTTATACGATATCCACGATTCCTCTCGATTTGTAATTCAATACACAAATTAATTGGTTCTGTTAGGTTAGCTATATGCTGTGTATTATCAACGATTTCTATAGAGGGTGGTAAAATAATGTCTTGAGCAGTTACATATCCAGGACCCTTGACACAAATAGACGCGTTACGAGTTCCATACAGATTACTTCTCAATACAATTTCTTTCAAATTCATTAAAATTTCATGTACAGATTCTTGAATACCTACAAAGGTAGAATATTCGTGTGGTATTTTCTCAGATTTTGCACGTGTAATACATGTTCCTTCTATTTCTCCG
>NW_004441345.1:0-1028 GCF_000184155.1 Fragaria vesca subsp. vesca | reverse complement strand
AGAGGGTTTCGGGGACGATTATGTGCGGAGGATTATTCGTATGAGGAAAATACGACGACGGTAAAAATAGTAAATTTTAGCTAGTAAAAGGTAATTTTTATTCGGGTATTATTTTTCGGGGTGTTAAATTTTGGAATTTGGGTTAAAAGGAGAGTTGGGTCGGCTGGGCCGAGCCCAACCCATTTCTTCTTCTTTTCCCTTTCTCTCTCTCTCCCTCCCGTTTTCTCTCTTCCCACCCGAGTTTCTTCTCCCTCCACCCGGAAAAATTCGCCACCGCAGCCCGCCGCCGTCCGGCCACCAGCTGCCGCCGCTCCAGCCCAGATCGGACCCCTGTCACCTCCTCTCCCTCCCCGGCCTAGCCCCCGAGCCTCTAACCCGCCGGAGAGGAGAAAAAGCCGCCGGAACCGCCGACTGTGTCTTCGCCGGAGCTCCGTCCTCCGGCCACCATAGGTCGTGATTTTTGGCTCGACTTGTAGCCCTCATCTAGGTGAGTAATCCCTCAAAAGGTTTCGGCTTAATTCGATTTCGTTAGGGTGGTTTGTATAATTGAAAGTTTTAGGGATTTATGGTTGTTTGTGTTCAATCGACATGGTTAGGCTTAGAATTGGAGTTTGTGTTGGTCATGAAAGTTGTAGAGGAGATTGAGAGGAAGATTCTGTTAAAATTTGGTAGCATTTGCAGGTTGCCGGAGTTGGTCGCCGGCCGCCGCTGCCGGCGGAGCCGCCGCTGTTTTGGGAAATTTTGTGGTTTTTGATGTAGAATATTAAGGGGATATTATTGAAGTGAATTATGGAATTTTTGGATGAGATTTGGATAGGTTTGTGAATTTCCGAAGTTTGGTATTTTTTGCGGTTAATTAATGTAGAATCCGGCCGTAGGATTTAAGTCGTATTTTGGAGAGGTTGTATTTACGACTGTTGAGTATGATATTTAAGTTCGGATTGTTCCGATGTAAGAATATCGAAGTAAGGCAATGATGAGCGTAATTATGGCTCTCGGGTAATTTTGCCTATTTTGATTAAATATTG
>NW_004441344.1:0-1160 GCF_000184155.1 Fragaria vesca subsp. vesca | reverse complement strand
TTAAACCAATCTAATTTTGACCTCCCGCGAATTAAAGGAAGTAGGAGGTCAATCAAAAAATAGGATGTTAATTAATCAAAGTTCCAACTGATCACCACGTCTGTATTGTAAATATGCAGTTACAATAATCCAGCCAAAGTAATAGGAATTAGACCCAAGACAATTCCAAAATTAGAAAAAACTTCAATCATTTCAATTTGTTTGAGAGGGAGGGGGGAGGTAATATCTATGCTTAAATAGTAATACGTATTAACTCTAAATCTCAATGACCAAAAATTGGAAATTGATACGGTAAGGAACTATAGAATATATGAAGAATATATGAACTATCGCAGAAATATTTTTGTATGAATTGTTCATTTAATTAATTTCAAATAAGTCGTATCTTGCTCAGTCCGATAAATAGAGCTGAGGTTATAGTCAAAGCTGCTAGTAGAAAACCGAAATAACTAGTTATAGTAGGCTATGAAAAGGCTAAATGAAATAGGTTCTTTTTCTACATATGTTTAGAAAGCACTTTCCTAAGTTTCAATTTTTGAAAGATACGAGGATAGGCAAAAATACCAACCAATTGAAAGGGTAAGTTCAATTGAAAGTTTTTGATTCATCAAGTATTATAGATGATATTAACAAAAACAAAGTAACATAAATAAGAAATCAATTAAATCATCTGGGACATTTACGCATCCCGCAATTTCGAATCAACAGATTCCTTGGTCAACTCTTGATTGAATAAACTAATATACGTATATAACTAATATATGTATATAGAATATTCTAAATCTAAATTAAAGTAATAATTACGAACTTTTTTTTATAACTTCATTACAAAAATGAAACTTTCTTTTGGAATAAAATTGAAAAAGAATTTGGATCTTTTTTTTTTTATTGTATAAAAATATCGAATCCATTATTTTTTTTCGAACGACCGGTGAACTCAGTAGTGGTTCATTCACATAATCTCGCGATTGAAAAGAAAAAAAGTATCACATGACCAGATCAATCAAAACTCGGTTTTTACATTTTTGTCCTTTCGTATTCTCAAGCTTAATTAGGTCAAGAAGGATCCCCTTTCTTTTGTTTGGGTCTAATATAACAATGCGTGCATCGCCAATATTGAGTATTCTTTTATTTATTCGTTGTTCTCTTTCTTTCATGAA
>NW_004441342.1:0-1132 GCF_000184155.1 Fragaria vesca subsp. vesca | reverse complement strand
TGATATCTCCCAACATACCAAAACTAGCCGTCACCCCACCCGTGGTAGGGGATGTAAGAACTGCGACATAAAATAATTTTTTATTTGATTGATAATCATATAAAACGGAAGATATTTTTAGCCATTTGCATTAAGCTCAAACTTCCTTCTTGCATGCGGGCTCCTCCGGAAGCACACACTAGAATAAGAGGTAAAAGTTTATTGGTAGCATACTCAGCCAAAACGTGTGATTTTTTTCACCTACTACGGATCCCATACTACCCCCCATAAACTGAAAATCCATAACCCCGATTGCTACGGGAATGCCATTTAATTGACCTGTGCCTGTTTGAACAGCCTCAGTTAATCCTGTATTTTTTTGATAAGAATCAATACGATCTTTATAAGGTTACCTCTTCCGAATGAAATTCAATGGGATCCAGAGAGACCATGTCTTCATTCATAGGATCCCAAGTACCCGGATCAATCGAAAGTTCGATTCTATCGAAACTACTCATTTTCAAATGACATCCACACTGTTCACAAATATTCATTTTGGATTTTAAAAATTTCTTATAATTTAATCCATAACAATTTTCACATTGAATCCACAAATGCCTGTATTTTTGAGTTACATTTAAATTATTAGATCTTATAGTTAAATCACTACCATCCTTGCTAGTTTTGATACTGGAACTCCCGCTTTTACTACTATTTCTGCTTTCGCCACAAATGTAACTATAAATGTAACTATCACTGTAATTGTCACTATTGCTTAAAATATAACTATCAAGACAAATTTGAGACCGAAGATAACTGTCAATGCAACTAGTAATGTGATTATTCCAACTATAATTAGTAATTAGTATCATACACGTAATGGTCGTGGCGATTATCGTCACTTTTAGTTGCATTATTCATATAACTCGAAGTCTGATAACTATAAAACGAACTTTTTAGTTCACTTAGAAAAGAACGGTCGGTGTCAATCTCAAAATTTTTATTTTCAATATCAAAATATATGGAATAACCGTCCTTATTACTATCCATAACGAAAAAAGTCTCATCCGATATTAAATTCCGAAGGGATCCGCCGCCGACTAAATGATCAACATTACTGGAATTAGACTTGTCACTACAATTAGACACGTCT
>NW_004441340.1:0-1054 GCF_000184155.1 Fragaria vesca subsp. vesca | reverse complement strand
CCTGGGTTTCCGTTCGACTTACTTGGCGTTGAAGGAAGCTCATTTGGAGGTGTGAGGACATTTTTTTATGAACAATTTGCCTAAATGACCAGTTCAGTTAAAGAAGGACTTTAGTTACAACCAATTTTTTTCTTAGCCCCACTCTCGAGTAATTGGCCCCAGTCTGCTTTAGCCCTCTGACTAGACTTTTTTATATTATGGGTTTGGAACATATTAGACAGGGGTTCTCGAGCTCGAGGATGCTGCTTCATCGCGCGGACTCGAGAACAATCGGCTAGAATTGCGAAATCATCCTAAACGAGCGCTAGTTCGGTCCACCCTTACCTGCCTCTTTAGGTTCCCTGGTTGCGAATCTAATCATAGAATGAAGGTCCGTTTGAAGAAGGGTTCGTGCTCTACCCTTCTGGAATTCCCTAAAACGTCGTTTCGGGCTCCCACTGGCGCTATTTAGCCCTTGAACCGCGACCCGCCCAAGTCCCCGAGGAGACTATTCGCGGCATTTTCTTTTCTGAGAACATAAAAGGTGGAATTGATGGATTCCATAGTTTTATATTCTAGTTTCCGGTTATGTCTCCGAGCTGGATTCTTTTTATTTAAACCTAGACGGAACGCACCTCGCCTCGATGTTCGGTGTTCTCTGGACAAAAAGGATGTCGACCAGATAAGATATGGGCGTGCAGATGGGCCCGAGTCCAGATAGAAATGGTTGTGAGGGTTAGTTGAGGAATCTAAGTGATTAGTCATCCTACCCTTATTCCTATCTGTATCGTTTCCCTATGAGGAGCCGAAATCGAAAAGGATTCACTTTCGATGTCAACTTACTTCGAATATAGCACAGTGGTAAGCCTTCTATTTTACAGAGGTTTGTGCACGTTCGAATATGGTGGAGTTAGTTAGTTAAGGGTTCGTCGAGCGTATAAGCTATCGTTAGTCGTTGAATATCGAAGTTTCCGCTCATGTATGGGCTCCTTCAACTACCACCACGAATGCAACAATAGACCTTCAATGCGCGAGCTATGGGCAAGCTCGCAGGCCCGGTGCCGGTGTAAGTCGC
>NW_004441339.1:0-1014 GCF_000184155.1 Fragaria vesca subsp. vesca | reverse complement strand
GGAGGAGGGAGGAGGCTAGGGTTCGGAGTTAAACCGACAACTTTAGCCGACGAAATAAATATTTCGTCGGCTAAAGTCTTAAATTTCGTCGGCTATACACCAATTCGTCGGCTAAAGTCTTGAAATTCGTCGGCTAAAGTCTTGAAATTCGTCGGCTAAAGTCTTAAATTTCGTCGGCTAAAACTTTGAAATTCGTCGGCTAAACCTTTGAAATTCGTCGGCTAAAAGTATTTGTATACATTTGGCATGTTGTGATTGTGATGATCAAACTTGAGAAACAGAAATCCGACCGTCAGATCTGACCATCATGATAAAATACATGTATGGGAAAAAATTCAACTTGATCCGAAAAGAATAAGGGCTCGATCCGGACGGTCAATCTCGTAAGTCAAACCCCTAAACGCACGGAAAAGGTCGTTCGACCGTCTAAATTACGTATTTTGGCCGGACCTCCAACTGAAAATAGTTTTAAACCGATGACACGCAACGAGTCGTATAAAAATTTTACGCAAAATAACCACCGAAAATAGGGCTACTCATAGATGGAAAAAATGAAAAATTGCATTGACCGCAACTATCGGCACCGAATATTTACCGGAATAGTGTGATTTTTCAACCGTGGATGTATTTCAACATTCTCGTCATATCTTATTTCATGACTTTTTGCCGTTTGAAGGTTTTACGTATAGTTTGTTTTTGAAACGGAACATTTACATAACACTAGGTAAACAAGTTATACAACATTAGTATGCCTGTTGTGATTGTGATGATCAAACTGGAGAAACAGTCATCCGACCGTCAGATCTGACCATCATGATAAAATACATGTATGGGAAAAAATTCAACTTGATCCGAAAAGAATAAGGGCTCGATCCGGACGGTCAATCTCGTAAGTCAAACCCCTAAACGCACGGAAAAGGTCGTTCGACCGTCTAAATTACGTATTTTGGCCGGACCTCCAACTGAAAATAGTTTTAAACCGATGACACGCAACAAGTCGTATAAAAATTTTAC
>NW_004441338.1:0-1006 GCF_000184155.1 Fragaria vesca subsp. vesca | reverse complement strand
TAAATAAACGGACTTATTCACCTTTCTACACGTTTCTACACGAAATATATATGTATGATAATCCACCTTTTTATTATTCATATTATTAGTTATTGTCGTGCTCTTGTCTTATAACTTGTCTTATAATTTAATAATTTTCATTTCAAAAAATTTATTCTGTTTTATTTTATTAATTTAAATTTAAAAATAAATTTAAAATTAAGACTATACTCTACAGCTCTATTTAATCTAAGTTTGATCCAAAAGGAAAGAAAGCATGTAGTCGAAATAATTCACTCAGAACGTCCTTTAAAGGATTACGTGGTACGATTGGATCGAATAAGCCCTTATGGAATAAATATTCAGCCACTTGTGAATCCTCGGGTACTGTCTTATTCAATGTTTGTTCAATTACTCTTTTACCTAGCAAATGCAATGTAAGCGTTGGGTTCAGCAATAATGATATCTCCCAACATACCAAAACTAGCCGTCACCCACCCGTGTAGGGGATGTAAGAACTAGCGACATAAAATAATTTTTATTTGATTGATAATCATATAAAACGGAAGATATTTTAGCCATTTGCATTAAGCTCAAACTTCCTTCTTGCATGCGGGCTCCTCCGGAAGCACACACTAGAATAAGAGGTAAAAGTTTATTGGTAGCATACTCAGCCAAACGTGTGATTTTTTCACCTACTACGGATCCCATACTACCCCCCATAAACTGAAAATCCATAACCCCGATTGCTACGGGAATGCCATTTAATTGACCTGTGCCTGTTTGAACAGCCTCAGTTAATCCTGTATTTTTTTGATAAGAATCAATACGATCTTTATAAGGTTCCTCTTCCGAATGAAATTCAATGGGATCCAGAGAGACCATGTCTTCATTCATAGGATCCCAAGTACCCGGATCAATCGAAAGTTCGATTCTATCGAAACTACTCATTTTCAAATGACATCCACACTGTTCACAAATATTCATTTTGGATTTTAAAAATTTCTTATAATTTAATCCATAACAA
>NW_004441337.1:0-1055 GCF_000184155.1 Fragaria vesca subsp. vesca | reverse complement strand
TGCGGAGCTCAACATGTCTGGAAGCACAGGAGAACGTTCTTTTGCTGATATTATTACCAGTATCCGATACTGGGTCATTCATAGCATTACTATACCTTCCCTATTTATTGCGGGTTGGTTATTCGTCAGCACTGGTTTAGCTTACGATGTATTTGGAAGCCCCCGTCCAAATGAGTATTTTACAGAAAGCCGACAAGGAATTCCCTTAATAACTGGCCGTTTTGATCCTTTGGAACAACTCGATGAATTTAGCAGATCTTTTTAGGAGGCCCCAATGACTATAGATAGAACCTATCCGATTTTTACAGTACGATGGTTAGCGGTTCACGGACTAGCTGTACCTACCGTTTTTTTTTAGGGTCAATATCCGCAATGCAGTTCATCCAACGATAAACCTAATCCGAATCATAGAGCTATGACACAATCAAACCCGAAGAACAAAGTGTTGAATTGAATCGTACCAGTCTCTACTGGGGGTTATTACTCATTTTTGTACTTGCTGTTTTATTTTCCAATTATTTCTTTAATTAATACTAAAAATAATATATACTACTAATATATAGTATATTATAGTAGGAATTCTCTTATCCCATTCGGAAAGATATCATCTCATAATTATCGATGGCTGTTTATGTCTCTAGCATGACCACTTGAAAAATGTGGAGGAAAGTCGGGCAAATGGCCGATACTACTGGGAAGGATTCCTCTTTGGATAATAGGTACTGTAACCGGTATTGTTGTTAATTGGTTTACTTGGTATTTTCTTTTATGGTTCATATTCCGGATTAGGTTCATCTCTGTAATAACCGGATGAACTGGTTTATAGACATGAAAGCATAAGAACTCAATGGGGATCCCCCCTCGAATCAGCCAAGGAAAGAGGGGATGGGTCCCGTTGAGTTCTTATAATCATAATATTTTTTTGTATAAATGTTTCAAAAAAAACCACACTTTCTTATGATTGATACTCTCTTATGATTGATGTTTTGAAAAATTCACTTCATTAATTGATTCAGAACATCTTTTACTCAAAAGTATCTGTGAATACTTTAAAA
>NW_004441335.1:0-1003 GCF_000184155.1 Fragaria vesca subsp. vesca | reverse complement strand
TTTTATCTTTTTGGAGTACGGAAAATAATAAGCCTTTTGTATACCTTTTCAAATCGAATTTTGAAATTAAAATCGGATTGATTTAATCAAATTCGAAATTAAAGCGAAATTAAGATTATTGTCTATACCAAACTAAAACAAGTGACATTATTATTACTGATCAATAAAGATATCTATCAATCAAAATATCTTAAAATAAAGAAGGGGTTTTCTTTTATGGTAAAAAATTCATTCATCTCAGTTATTTCACAAGAAGAAAAAGAAGAAAACAGGGGTTCTGTTGAATTTCAAATATTTAGTTTCACCAATAGGATACGAAGACTTACTTCACATTTACAATTACACAAAAAAAGACTATTTATCTCAGAGAGGTCTGCGTAAAATTTTGGGAAAACGCCAACGACTGCTATCTTATTTGTCAAAGAAAAATAGAATAGGTTATAAAGAATTAATTAATCGGTTGGATATTCGGGAATCAAAAACTCGTTAATTTGTAAGAAGCATTTTGAATTATTTGATTTATTAGATCTTGAATTTGAATGAACTTTTTTTCGTTTTCAGCAATTCATGAAAAAATGAATTAAGGAAAAACCTATGAATATACCAGCTACAAGAAAAGACCTCATGGTAGTCAACATGGGTCCCCACCACCCATCAATGCATGGTGTTCTTCGACTTATCATTACTCTAGATGGTGAAGATGTTATTGACTGTGAACCAATATTGGGTTATTTACACCGAGGGATGGAAAAAATTGCGGAAAACCGAACAATTATACAATATTTGCCTTATGTAACACGTTGGGATTATTTAGCTACTATGTTCACAGAAGCAATAACGGTAAATGGACCGGAACAGCTGGGAAATATTCAAGGTACCGTAAAAGAGCCAGCTATATCAGAATAATTATGTTGGAGTTGAGTCGTATAGCTTCTCATCTGTTATGGCTTGGCCCTTTTATGGCGGATATTGGTGCGCAGACTCCCTTTTTCTATATTTCAGA
>NW_004441334.1:0-1049 GCF_000184155.1 Fragaria vesca subsp. vesca | reverse complement strand
GAAAGGAAAAAACCGGATTTCACAAAGAATTAAAATCTGAAATTTGACTAGAACAGAGCAGATTTTTATTCTTATTCATTCCAGCACTACAGTTTTTATACATAGGAGTACATCCAATAGGAAGCTTACACATAGACAACTTTTCAACCACACAACATTACTACAAAGTTAACTAACTTAATCTTAAGATTAAGTTAACAAAAGACATAGAACTTAATTAAACATAATAATGCACAGTGCTGGAAACTGAGCTAAGCTAAGCACTTGCTAATTTATTCCAGTCTCCTCATCCCCAGTGGGTGGGTCACGGAGGATGGCAACCTCCACAACGGAGCCCCCTCCCGTTCTTGGAGCAGCGCCCCTTCCTGTTTTCGAGAGCGCGAATTTGGTTCTGGAGAAAGAGCATACGATCTCGTATGATAATAGGATCGATAGCAGGCATATGTTCCCAGAACGCACCCAGCGTTTGCTCCCGTTGGAGCTTCTCGTTTTCCACCTGACGATTTTTTGCTCAATTATCGCAAGTCTGTTAGCGATAGCCATGGCTACTCAAAGCTCTTTCTTGCCTACTTCTAAGTTCCCTTTGCCAAAGAGAGACCGAAAGAAGCTTCTATTTATAGGCGTTGAAGGCCCTTAACCCTTTCTTTTTTTATTAGTAAGATAGATTGTCTTGGTTCCGTAACATGGATCATTTCAAACCCGGCTTTTCATGAATATTGAACCGATTTGAGTGCGCTCAATAATTCTCCCTTGAGTACGAAAGGCCCACCCAAAAGAGCAACTAGTCCCTTCTTTTTCGCGGGTATCGCCACGCAACCCGACCCCCCCCTCAGGAATAGGAGGCAATAATAGAGCGCCCACGCGAAGCGTATCCTTAATAGCGGGTTGGTTACACCTACAACCCAAATGGAAACCGAGCGTTTTTGTGGTTTAAAAATGCCGAATCTCGTCTCAACCATCATTTGTCAGGACTTTTCGGAGTAAGTTCCTTGGGGACATTTAGTTCATGTCGCTATTCCGGGGGAAAACGTTCGATGGAATAATTTCAA
>NW_004441332.1:0-1011 GCF_000184155.1 Fragaria vesca subsp. vesca | reverse complement strand
CAATTTGAGTTTTGCTCACGTCTCGAATGAATTCAAGGACATATTCAAAGAAATTCTGACCGTCAGTAGGAATGGTTTGTGGATTACGAACAGCTATAATGGCTGAACCTAATAAAATAGCAATTACGACCCAAGAAGTAATAAGTACTTGGGCATGGACTTGGAAACTTCCTATTTGCCAATAGAAATGTTGGCCTACTTCCACACCGGATATATCGTATAAACCTTTTAGTGTTTTGATAGAACATAATAGAACATTCATATTACCCTCTGAAAGAAATAGAACTTAAAAAGGAATTATTTTGATTCAACCATCTTTTTTTCGATTTGCCTACTTGAATTATATATTTTAAGTATCAACTAATCACAGAAAATCTCCGGTTTTTATCTCTTTTATGCTAGTCAAGAATAATAACCGATTCAATAAATCGATTATATGGAGTTCCCCCAAAAATTTACTTATCTTATTATTAATCAAGAATTTCGTATATAGCTAGAACGACCCTCACAAATTGCAAATACTAATTTGTTAAGAATTAATACGGATTGAAGCTATAGCGTCATCGTTGGCTGGAATCGAAATATCCGCGAGATCCGGGTCACAATTTGTATCGATTAAACAAATCGTTGGAATTCCCAAAGTGATACATTCTCGAAGAGCCGTATATTCTTCTTGCTGATCAACGATTATTACAATATCGGGTAACCCCGTCATATATTTTATTCCGCCCAGATATGTTTGCAAGTGAAATAATTGTCTCTTCAACACAGCCGCATCCCTTTTCGGAAGACGGTTAAGTCTCCCCGTCTTTTGTTCCGTTCTCAAGTCCCTGAACTTATGAAGTCTCGTTTCTGTAGTATACCAATTCGTTAACATACCGCCGAGCCATTTTTTATTAACATAATGACACCGGGCCCTTATTGCAGCCCGCGCTACTGAATCAGCCGCTTTATTTTTTGTACCGACAATTAAGAATTGTTTTCCCCTACTTGCTGCATCAAAAACTAAAT
>NW_004441330.1:0-1062 GCF_000184155.1 Fragaria vesca subsp. vesca | reverse complement strand
TGAAATATTTTTTGATTTTTAAAGAAATTTTTTTAAATATTCAATACAAAGGGTTGAATGAATCGAATTAATGTAATGCATCATTGACTTGAATACTAAATTCTTGGAATTCTTTCAACTACTTTTCCGAACAAGAAATATGAAAATTGGAGTGAAAAGCGTCCATTGTCTAATGGATAGGACAGAGGTCTTCTAAACCTTTGGTATAGGTTCAAATCCTATTGGACGCAGTTTATTTCCCTATATATATCTTTTTTTATTTCTATGTCTATGTCAAGAAATAACAAAGATATTTTGAATAACGTGAATAAGAGACGCTCTTATTACATTCTTATTACATATTAATTATTTCTTTTTATATATAAAAGAAATAATTAATATGTAATTTCTACAATTTCTTATGAATTAAAATTCTATATCAAATTATATAAATGAAATTGTAAATTAATGTACAATTATATACTATTATTATACTATATTATTATAGTAATAGTATAAGTATATTACATAGTAATAATAGTAAAATATATACTATTTTATTATTATTATTATATAGAATAAACGATAGATAATTCTATATCTATATAATAAATTAAATATAGTAGTTTAAAGTATTTTCGTTTTGATCTTATATTAAGGATAACATCTTATAAATTAATAAGTTTTTTTAGTTATTTATTAAATTTATAATAAAAAATAAAGTTTATTCAAAAACTATAATATAAAAGTGATAAGATCATAATAGAAAAGCATATTCTAAAGATTATATAGAAAGATTCTAATTACTAATTAATAGAAAGATTAATCAAGATTCAAAGTAATTACTTTCTTTATACCTGTTCCTGAAGTAGAAAACGTTCCATTTGGTCCTGAATAGCTTCTTTCAAAAGGGTTTCCGCTTCCTCGGTAAATGTCTTGGTAGAAGATATGATTTCTTGGAACTGGGGTTTATTCGTTTTTAAGTAAGTACGTAACTCAACAAGAAATTTCCTTACCTGTCCAATTTCTAATGAATCAAGATAACCGTTCGTTCCGGTATAAATAGTCAATATCTGTTCTTCC
>NW_004441329.1:0-1045 GCF_000184155.1 Fragaria vesca subsp. vesca | reverse complement strand
ATCGATGACACGCAACAAGTCGTATAAAAATTTTACGCAAAATAACCACCGAATATAGGGCTACTCATAGGGGGGAAAGAATGAAAAATTGCATTGACCGCAACTATCGGCACCGAATATTTACCGGAATAGTGTGATTTTTCAACCGTTGATGTATTTCAACATTCTCGTCATATCTTATTTCATGACTTTTTGGCGTTTGAAGGTTTTACGTATAGTTTGTTTTTGAAACGGAACATTTACATAACACTTGGTAAACAAGTTATACAACATTAGTATGCATGTTGTGATTGTGATGATCAAACTTGAGAAAAATAAATCCGACCGTCAGATCTGACCATCATGACAAAATACATGTATGAAAAAAAATTCAACTTGATCCGACAAGAATAGGGGATCGATCCGGACGGTCAATCTCGTAAGTCAAACCCCTAAACGCATGGAAAAGGTCGTTCGACCGTCTAAATTACGTATTTTGGCCGGACCTCCAACTGAAAATAGTTTCAAACCGATGAGACGCAAGAAGTCGTTTAAAAATTTTACGGAAAATAACAACCGAAGATAGGGCTATAGTAGGTAATAGAAAAATTTTAGAGTTTAGCCGACGAATACCCTAACGTATTTGTCGGCTATAGTATGTAATTAAAAAATTAAAAAATAACTAAAGCCGACGAAATATTAGGTTATTCGTCGGCTAAAACTTTATTAGCCGACGAAATACACTATAATTCGTCGGCTAAGATGGTTTTAGCCGACGAATTATGGTGTATTTCGTCGGCTTAAGGAAAAAAATACATTAAAAAAAACAGACGATATTAGTAAACCATACTAACTCCCTGTTTATCATGTATCACCAAAATTCATATAAAATAACTGAAATATGAATTCAACATATGTAAACTATAAAGGAAAAGGTCTTTAGTTATACAAATTAATGGATTACGTCCTCTAAATTAAAACTAAGGCTCGTAATCGGAATCATCCGATGAGTCTTCTTCGGTGTCAGAATTAATTTCTGGTAATATATGTCTTTCCTCATCGCCAG
>NW_004441327.1:0-1044 GCF_000184155.1 Fragaria vesca subsp. vesca | reverse complement strand
ACCTGATCCATTGATCAGTGATACTCAAATCCGTCTCATGAAGTCTGAATTGTGATTATCGTTGGGGGACGCCTCAATGTCAAATCCAATCCATATAGAGATCTCTACAAGTATTACACTAGTGTACATGAGGACGTGAGATAATGAGTCTACTATCGAACCACCCTTCGTTGATGGATATCAACTTAGTTGATTGGCCTAATGGAAAGATGCGATCCAGCATTAACAAAGAGATAGGTCCTTGGGCAGGTGGATGCCGACACCGCAAGCTAAACCCTATCAACTGTGCCTTTGTTAGATAGCGTAGTGAGAGTAAGAGCTTAGACTCACCTTATGGCGCAAGGTCTTTCACTAACACGCACTGGGATCGACTACGATGAGATATGCTCTCGTAATGGATGTCATTGAACTCCACTACTTTGTCAGTTTGGTAGTTTCCGAATAACTGAACAAACAGCCTATGAATGTGGTCATAATAACATCTCTACGGGATCAGAGATATGCATGAAGATCTTAAACGGACTTCATTCATCCGAATCAAGTGGCTCCAAACCACAGGAGCATGCGTTTGCTAAATGTATTGAAACGCACATGGACTCTACTTGATTTGGAAGGGATATGGTGAATTATGCCTTTGCGTGTTCATTCCGGATTTACATGGACTCTTGATGGATCAAGAGATGCCAATATGTATCAACATCCGAAGAAAAAGATCTTGGGAAGACACAGTCTCGATAAGGCACTCAATGACTGTATTGATGATCAATCGGCTTAGGCGCTCTATAACTAGTGAGGCCTACATATACTCCCATGATTAGTCAAGGTCTTTGCTCTAAAGAGAGATCCGTTGTTTTGTCTAAAGCAAGATGACAAATATGTGTTAAGAGATGGAGTTCCCATCTAAGTACAAAAGAACGCATCAATGTACTCAACACAATACAAAGAACTTGATATCTCATTCGCTATGAAAAGTTAGTAAAGACTAAGTGTAGCTATGCGCCCACGCAGCGCCAATGTAATGGTAGTAACTCCTTTTTCAATACT
>NW_004441324.1:0-1085 GCF_000184155.1 Fragaria vesca subsp. vesca | reverse complement strand
GGGGATTACATTTTGTTATGGCGGAAGAGAAAAGCAATTCAAAGGTTTCGAACGGAGTGAAGCTGCTCGAACCTTAGGTTGAGAGGCTCCGAAGGATAAGTGAAGAAACGAAGTGAAGGTTGCGAAGCAAAGGCACTGAGCGTGGCGAGGTGAGGCTACGAAGTAGGCAGTGAAGATAGAAGGGTTCTTTTTTAGTCTTTCCACTCATAGGCTCATGCAACTTATTGACATGCTGGCGTCAGCTGCATGGCGAGATCTTCTATAAGACTCGAGATCGGGATGAGAAAGAGAGCGATTTGACGGAAAATGATCACTTTGACAGCTAAGGTAAAATGAAACTTAAAAAAAAAAAGGAACGATCTCCTTAGCGAAAATGGGAAAGTAAGATTTGGCATGTAGGTAAATTAGAATTTTCCTAAAAGTAGGATCCGTTTCGGGCAAAAAAGGCAAGGTAAGAAATCACGTGTAGGTAAAACGGAATTGTTGCAGATCGAGCAGGTTTTTTTTAGCAAAAACGGTAAAGTGAGATTTCACACTGGTAGAACTTGTAAAAAATTTAACTCTTTCAGAGCCTTTGCTTCCCACCTCACTACGTTCGGTGCCTACTATGCTATCTATGGTCGAGCACTTCACTGCCACCTCGCCGTCCTCTTCATTTCGTTCCTTGGGTGGAAGGCTATTTAGAAAAGTCGGATTCGTTCGGGGCAGATTCCTTTTTTTATTCGTTTTCGGCCGGCTTTTCAATTCTATTCATGATGAGCAGGCCTTGGTGTAGTTATACGCCATGCCCAGGGAGTTGGGAGGGTTATCTCTCACTTGCTGCTCCGCACAGCTGAAGCAGAAGCTATACTCTTACCAATCTGAAGAACCGGAAGTATTCTGGGGACTGGACAATTTACCCACTGATCCGCATGATCAGGAAAAAGCAGTCGGAATTCTCTGAGGTTCACTGGAACTGGGTTCCAAGAGAAGCGAATTCTGCCGCCGCCTCGCTTGCCGATCGGGAGGTGGGACTTCAATGTTGGGTCGACAGACCACCACCTTCCCTGCTTCGCGTTCTTACTGCTGATGGATTACCTGGTCCT
>NW_004441323.1:0-1039 GCF_000184155.1 Fragaria vesca subsp. vesca | reverse complement strand
AGCCATGAGCTCTTACTTAACAAGGCTTCTCGCCTAATCGAAAATTACTTTGCGTTACATGACTTAGCGCCTGTTCCTCCGTCACACACCAGTTTGGACGTAGCTCGCCACCTGGCGAGCTTAAATACGGCCACTCCAGCCGGCCTGGGTGCTGACCCCGCCCTCAATCTTCTACTGGAATTACATAATCCATCCAGTGAGCTCTACATAGAAGCAACCAAACTCCTGCTGTCATGGTTCTAAGGGTGTACTGGGGGGAGTTATAACATTTGAATTTCTCTGACATTCTACGTTTCCGAAACGGATCTTATCAAATATTTCACATTTTCTATGATCATCTCTATTTTAGGTATTCGGGGAATCCTCCTTAATAGACGAAATATTCCTATTATGTCAATGCCAATTGAATCAATGTTATTAGCCGTGAATTCGAACTTTTTGGTATTTTCCGTTTCTTCGGTATGATATGATGGGTCAATCATTTGCTTCATTGGTTCCAACGGTGGCAGCTGCGGAATCCGCTATTGGGTTAGCCATTTTCGTTATTACTTTCCGAGTCCGAGGGACTATTGCTGTGGAATCTATTAATAGCATTCAAGGTTAAACATGACCCCTAGAGAATTACCAAATACGAAGTTCTCTCCTCCTTTGGTTCTCTTCTTTCTTTTTACTTGGTTGGCAGGGTGCGAGCGCATCCGATTCGAAAGTCTTCCCGTTCGGTTACTGAAAGGATAGAGATAAGCTTTCATAATGAGATTGACTTCCACGACTAGAAAGATGCTATTTGTCTGCAATTCCATCTATTTGTGCATTAAGTTCGAAGAAGATCTCAATCTATAATGAAGAAATGATAGTAGCTCTTTGTTTTATAGGCTTTATTATCTTTAGTCGTAAGAGTTTAGGGGATACTTTCAAAATGACTCTCGACGGTAGAATCCAGGCTATTCAGCAAGAATCGCAGCAATTCCCCAATCCTAACGAAGTAGTTCCTCTGGAATCCAATGAACAACAACGATTCCTTAGGATCAGTTTACGAATT
>NW_004441321.1:0-1107 GCF_000184155.1 Fragaria vesca subsp. vesca | reverse complement strand
CAGGTCAACGATTACGTCAAAGAATCTCCCCCTCACGGGTTTTTTGTCATTGTAGCCCAAGTGTGAGTCATCAAGAGCCCACAGTGTCAAGCCGAGCGGAAATGCCAGCGCTTTGGTACGACGTCAGCAACAAAGAATGGCCAATTTATCACTGCAGTGCTTCATGGAGTCAATTGGAGAGATGTCTTCGAGGGAGATGTGGAAATTGGAATTCTTTCTGGATTCGGTACTGGATGTAGTTCCTATTTGTGCTGCTTTGACACGCGACCTCACCTTCCGGGCGATGGTTCCACTGCTGGATAAACAACTCGGACAAAGTGGCTACTTAAATAAGCTGTGCCTGGCATCAACTGAATATGGATCTTCGATAAAGGGCTATGGACCTGGACCCTCCTACAGGAAGATGAAGTACGTAGTCCTACCCACCCACCAAGTGACCAAGCTCTCCTCCTCCTTGTGCAAGGCCCCTTAGGGCCTTTGACTTGCGATTGAATGAGTTGGTTTGCTAATTGGCAGCCTTTCTGCTTTCAGACAAGACTAAAAGCAAAAGCGTCGTTGCCAAAAACAACCTTCCTCAACGGTTGAGGAAGATCGGAACAGGCTAAACAGGAGCATTGGAGAGGACTCAACCAACATTTATATCTAATGGATCAACTCGTGCTTATGTTATACCATTCTCAGTTACGAGTGCTTATGCGCCTCTCTTTTTAAAGCTAGGAAATACAAAATTAAATCCGGGTCAGTGATCACTATGCCTTCTTCTGCTTTGGTCATTCAACTAATCTCGTCTGGTCGGGCAAGTAATCGAGAACTCAGGAAGAGTCCTTTTGATTCTGTGGAAACTACTCTGCCCTCGTCCATCCGCCCCTGTAAGCCAGCCTGCTCTCGTTCGGTCTCTAGTAATTAGCTCCTCTCGTCACAGGTCACTGCTATAACTTCCGGCGTATAAAAAACCCTTGATTGGTTTAAACATAAACCATTTCCTTTTGAACTCTATTGCATAACCTAAAAAAGCGAGGCATAGACAACTACTCTCGCTAGGCGACTACTCTTCTTTAAGAAAGGCTAGCAAACTTCCCACCAGTGAGCCTAGGAGCGAAAACGCAA
>NW_004441320.1:0-1000 GCF_000184155.1 Fragaria vesca subsp. vesca | reverse complement strand
TTTTTATTTCTATTTCAATTTAAAAATTGAATTTTAAATTGAAATAGTGTTGAAATAGTGAAATTTCAACTAAAAAAAGCTTTTCAGAACTGAACGATTTATACAAAAAAAAATTGATAAAGTTTAATTCCTAAACTCAATTACAATTAGTAATACTTCTAGAGTCCACTTCTTCCCCATACTACGAGTGAAAGGGAAAATGTAAAGACTACCATTAAAGCAGCCCAAGCGAGATTTACTATATCCATATGAATTATGTCCCCTATCTCTATGACGGAATTCTTGAATTATTGTTCACTAATAAATAATAGTGGAATCACTGGCGCAGAGTCAAAAATTCTGACCTAAGATCGTTGATGAAACAATCCACTAAATTCAACTCTAACTTATAAGGAAGGGGTCTTAGAAGAGTTCTAGTATAATCAGAAAAGATTAAGCACAAGCTTAATATGCGGAGACCCCCTCCCCTTGGAAGTATCAAAGAAATTAAATTAATATGTAGAAATAAGAAAAATAGATTCTTTCTTTTGTTGACCCTTCATTAAGTAAGTATAAAAAAATAGAAGAAAGGTAGATCACTACCTAGCCCATACTCTATTTCTTTCCCATTTTATTTTGATCTAATCCTTAACGTCTCCTTATTGTCTCTATGAAACAATCGGAGGACGCCTTATTATGTTCTTGCCTAGAGGTTAACGAAAAAAAAGAAAAAAGGTATATATTATATATATTATATATAAGTAAAAGCCAATTACTCATTCAATCGAATTAATATTGATTGAATTGATTGAATACCGGAGTACTCAAAGACTTTGATGAATATGTATACAAAGTATCTTCTGTCCTTTCCGCAACTAAAAACGCAATTCGATTTCCGTCCTTCTATCCAATCGAATTCCAAACCCGGCCCATAAACGTAGACACTCCGTTAGTAATGGAAGGACTATCAAGATTTATCAGTTTCCTGCGTTTGCTTTCGCCGGAAAAATTTTCCAAATTA
>NW_004441319.1:0-1037 GCF_000184155.1 Fragaria vesca subsp. vesca | reverse complement strand
TGATCTGGATGTGAATGAGTCGAATTACTTATCCCTCGGTTTATTAGTGAACTATCTCTCCAGGGATTGTGAAAGATGTTCCACTAGAAATATTCTTGTTATTGCTTCGACTCATATTCCCCAAAAAGTGGATCCCGCTCTAATAGCTCCGAATAAATTAAATACATGCATTAAGATACGAAGGCTTCTTATTCCACAACAACGAAAGCACTTTTTCACTCTTTCATATACTAGGGGATTTCACTTGGAAAAGAAATGTTCTATACTAATGGATTCGGGTCCATAACCATGGGTTCCAATGTACGAGATCTTGTAGCACTTACCGATGAGGCCCTATCGATTAGTATTACACAGAAGAAATCAATTATAGACACTAATATAATTAGATCTGCTCTTCATAGACAAACTTGGGATTTGCGATCCCAAGTAAGATCGGTTCAGGATCATGGGATCCTTTTCTATCAGATAGGAAGGGCCGTTGCACAAAATGTACTTCTAAGTAATTGCTACCATAGATCCTATATCTATCTATATGAAGAAGAAATCATGTAACGAGGGGGTTCTTATTTGTACAAATGGTACTTCGAACTTGGAACGAGCATGAAGAAATTAACGATACTTCTTTATCTTTTGAGTTGTTCTGCCGGATCGGTCGCTCAAGACCTTTGGTCTCTACCCGGACCCGATGAAAAAAACGGGATTACTTCTTATGGACTCGTTGAGAATGATTCTAATCTAGTTCATGGCCTATTAGAAGTAGAAGGCGCGCCGGTGGGATCCTCCCGGACAGAAAAAGATTGCAGTCAGTTTGATAATGATCGAGTGACATTGCTTCTTCGGCCCGAACCAAGGAATCCCTTAGATATGATGCAAAATGGATCTTGTTCTATCGTTGATCAGAGATTTTTCTATGAACAATACGAATCGGAGTTTGAAGAAGGGGAAGGAGAAGTAGTCCTCGACCTGCAACGGATAGAGGAGGGTTTATTCAATCACATAGTTTGGGCTCCTAGAATATGGCGCCCTTGGGGCTTTCT
>NW_004441316.1:0-1333 GCF_000184155.1 Fragaria vesca subsp. vesca | reverse complement strand
CAAGGGGAGTGTGCTTTTACGCTCTTTCTACGGCCGGCATGCTTGCTTTAACTTAACTCTATCGACAGCATTTTTGGTGTCAAGACCAGTAGCAGCAGCAGCGTCGGTTAAGGCTCGTTCCGAAAGAGATATCTGTAGAGCGGTTCCAGTCCCTTTTTGGAGGCTCCGTAGGGTCCGCAGAGTTACCCTCCACTCAGCCATGTAAAACACGGTTTCGTATACCCTTAATTCTGAAATTAGTGTGACTTTTTTGGGCTCCTCGTGGAAAGCTTTGCGGTTAATAATCGAATAAGTAAGCCAATGCTTTAGAGCTCTTTAGTTCATCTCGGTAGAACAAGGAAAAAGCCTATGTGTTGGGCCACAGGAGCGCACATTAATTACCAATCAGCTGCTTTTCATTAAAGGAAGGGCATAGAAAAAATCTACTATGATATTATTTCGCGGTCCTGATTGAATGAATCAACTATTCAATTTCATAGTGAATTTCTCCATCGGCTATACGGCATCTATTTTTCAAGTGCGAGAGATTGCCGGGGTCACACTTTTTATTCTTTGAAAGATGGGAACGGGGGATCAACTCAATAATCATTGATAATAATGGCATTTCACTTCTGCGGCCTGTAACACATGGTTAGCGCCCCTCCTTAAGTCTCTTTCTTCGTTCGTAATCAAGCCGAAGGGAAGAATGTGGACAGATGGAACCAAAGCGAGCAGGACCAGTACCCTTAGTTGTTCTATACCTTGGAGGAGAAGGGTTCAAGTACCCATTCGGGGATTCAGTTTATTACTTACCCCCCCAAAAAATCAAACTCTAACAGCTAGGTTTCGAGAGGGCTATATCTATCTCCGGAACAGGGGAAGAAAGGGAGGAAGGAATTATATTCTTTACAGCCCTTTCCAGACCTTATGTGATTTCGGTTAGCTTTTTGGTAGGAAGGGCGGTTGTAGAGTTGCTAGAGGTCCTTCGCGTCACTCTACTGTTTGTTTTCCAGGCCCTCTGATTTCCCTTTGCTTTCTTTATTACTTATCGCACGTGCCCAGCCTCAACGTCACTTCCCAAACCAAAACCGCCTTTCCCAGATCTATGAAAGGTGAAACATTGAAGGTCCACAACAGGTAACATAAATGAACAAGTTTCTTTTTGGGCGTATAGATACATTACTTCATTGTTCTATGAGGCGTTGCACTAAGCACATACTCGGATAGGGTCGCGAAGTGCAAAGATCCGGTCTTTGACAACCGTCGTAAGGACAACAAAACCTATACTTATGTGTGTTCGACACTATAACTATAGGCGGGATCTGTTGTAGGATGAGCGCCGAGCGCCGTTCCG
>NW_004441315.1:0-1021 GCF_000184155.1 Fragaria vesca subsp. vesca | reverse complement strand
TAGATGAGTTTAGAGAACATAGCCGGCCGCTTATAAGTAGATGGACGTACCAGAAAATATGACTCTCCTAAAGTGGATCAATTCGACATTACGCGGTGAAATCTCTTTCTTCTGGGTGGAATAATCCACTTTTTAAGGCCCCAGAATGGTAAAATCTTACTAAGACCAAACATCCTTCTCGCAAAGCTCGAGTGCTTTTGGCTCCTTTCTTTACGGCCGCAGGGCCCGCCACAAAAAGTGCTGAAATGCTGGGACCCAGAATTACAAAAACAAGTTCTGAAATTAAGTAGCTTGACTCGCAAAAGGCGACGAAGGTAAGGGCGCTCGGAAGAAGAGGTGCCCGCGCGGAGGCGGGGTGCAGTAAACCACAAAGCGGGGCTACAAAGTCTCAATTGATTGAATATAAGGACATTAGGTTATAGAAATAAACGAAGTGAAGAAGTTACGCACCGCCGGGTAAAAGAATCGTTTGAAACGAATGCATTCTTCCTTGATAGCTTTGCTACGTAGAAAGAAAGAGAGTTTTGAAAGAAAGTTTCCGTGTGGAAATCTAATAGAATGGATTGAAATCCGTGGATTCTAACGAGCTGCCGGAACGGTAGAATCTCTTCTCGAGTCGCCGACCATTACTACAGTTGGGAAAGACCATTCCTATCTGGAGCACTATAAATTGACTTTCCTTTGCACCGAGAAAGAGATGGATTTGAATTCATTACGTAACTGTTCTTGATCGCCGAGCTCTGATGGAATGACATTGCAAGCCTTCTGCCTCCCAAAACGAATATTGCGAAAGCTTTCCGAGTATAAGGACGTGCCAGAAAATAAGCTCCATCCGGGTGGAGAAATAGCCCAATTCGTAGAATATGGCTAGTCCACTTTGACTCATAAAGATGTATATGGATCGGCTTCCACTAGTAACTCTTTCCGTTGCGTCGAGGGATGATAGTATGATCTGACCATCCTGTTATCGATTCGACGAAAGCACTCCCCTCTCTATTGTTCGAGCTACTTCATCGCTTTT
>NW_004441312.1:0-1035 GCF_000184155.1 Fragaria vesca subsp. vesca | reverse complement strand
ACAGAAGAAATCAATTATAGACACTAATATAATTAGATCTGCTCTTCATAGACAAACTTGGGATTTGCGATCCCAAGTAAGATCGGTTCAGGATCATGGGATCCTTTTCTATCAGATAGGAAGGGCCGTTGCACAAAATGTACTTCTAAGTAATTGCTCCATAGATCCTATATCTATCTATATGAAGAAGAAATCATGTAACGAGGGGGGTTCTTATTTGTACAAATGGTACTTCGAACTTGGAACGAGCATGAAGAAATTAACGATACTTCTTTATCTTTTGAGTTGTTCTGCCGGATCGGTCGCTCAAGACCTTTGGTCTCTACCCGGACCCGATGAAAAAAACGGGATTACTTCTTATGGACTCGTTGAGAATGATTCTGATCTAGTTCATGGCCTATTAGAAGTAGAAGGCGCGCCGGTGGGATCCTCCCGGACAGAAAAAGATTGCAGTCAGTTTGATAATGATCGAGTGACATTGCTTCTTCGGCCCGAACCAACGGAATCCCTTAGATATGATGCAAAATGGATCTTGTTCTATCGTTGATCAGAGATTTTTCTATGAACAATACGAATCGGAGTTTGAAGAAGGGAAGGAGAAGTAGTCCTCGACCTGCAACGGATAGAGGAGGGTTTATTCAATCACATAGTTTGGGCTCCTAGAATATGGCGCCCTTGGGGCTTTCTATTTGATTGTATCGAAAGGCCCAATGAATTGGGATTTCCCTATTGGGTCAGGTCATTTCAGGGCAAGCGGATCATTTATGATGAAAAGGATGGGCTTCAAGAGAATGATTCGGAGTTCTTGCAGAGTCAGTACCAGACACGAGATAGATCTTCCAAAGAACAAGGCTTCTTTCGAATAAGCCAATTCGTTTGGGACCCTGCGGATCCACTCTTTTTCCTATTCAAAGATCCGCCTTTTATCTCTGTGTTTTCACATCGAGAATTCTTTGTAGATGAAGAGATGCCAAAGGGGCTTCTTACTTCCCAAACAGATCTTCCTACAACTCTATATAAACGCTGGTTTATCAA
>NW_004441311.1:0-1102 GCF_000184155.1 Fragaria vesca subsp. vesca | reverse complement strand
ACTACGCTTACGTCCAACGCTCACGTCACACCATAATGCGGCTATATGCTACGCCATTAAGGTGGACAGACACATATGGCTAGCTAGCATTTTCTATACATACTCTCTCATAAATACATATTTANATTTACCGAAATCCCATTTTCGGTAACTCTCTCAAAGAATAAAAGCGTCAAAATTAATTGACGTCAAAAACTCCAACAAAAGGAAATGTTCAATCATGAACCATAGCATGCATATTATTTCAAATAAAGTCCACTCACGAATTAGGCCTAAGCCTGATGTCAATCTGGGGTCTCGTCTGCTCGAGCCTCTTCACGTTCTGTTCCAAATATAATATTAATTTCCCAACCAATATCCAATATTTAATCAAAATAGGCAAAATTACCCGAGAGCCATAATTACGCTCATTATTGCCTAACTTCGATATTCTTACATCGGACGATCCGAACTTAAATATCATACTCCACAGTCGTAAATACAACCTCTCCAAAATACGACTTAAATCCAACGGCCGGATTCTACATTAATTACCCGCCAAAAATACCACACTTCGGAAATTCATAAACCTATCCAAAACTCATCCAAAAATTCCATAACTCACTTCAATAAACTCCCCTTAATATTCCAAATTTAACAACATTAAAATCTCCCAACCGGCGGCGGCGCCGCCGGCGGCTCCGCCGGCAGCGGCGGCCGGAGGTCAATTCCAGCGACCTCCAAAACCTATGAAATTTTAACAGCATCTTCCTCTCATCAAGCTCTACAACTTTCATAACTCGCACAAACACCAATTCCAAGCCTAACTAGGGCAATCGACTAAAAACATCAAAAACACCATAAAACTTCCACCTCAAATTTCTCCTTACCTAGCTCAAGAGGGAGTGAGTCCTTTTAGGGCAAGGTTGCTGGGTTGGAGGGCTACAAAACCATACCAAGCTTGCCCGGATTGGTGGCCGGAGGAGGAAGTTCCGGCGAAGGGAAGCTCGGGGCAGCCCTTGCTTTCGGGCGGCACCGCTCTCTCACGGCGGCGCTAGGGCTCCTCTCACCGGTCTAGAAATGATGCTGGGAGGGAGACCGACCGAACGGGACCGGTCCGGCG
>NW_004441309.1:0-1455 GCF_000184155.1 Fragaria vesca subsp. vesca | reverse complement strand
ATACATATGTTTATGAAGTTCAATGTCAAAAGTACAGGGTAATGGTGAACTTGGGAGAGGATTTCGTTTGTTCGTGTGGGGAATGGAAATGTCATGGTTTTCCTTGTTCACATGCCCTTGTTGCAATTCAGCAACATGGTGCCTCTCCTTACTTATATGTCAGCCCTTACTATAAGGTACTCTTTTACTCATTCTGTTTCCTTTTACTCCATATCTATTCTTGTTTCCAGTTTTTGTTTCCTGCTTTTGTTAACTAACTTGTCCAGTAACTGCTTGTTTTTCAATGTAACTGATCATGTAACTAGTAATGTAACTGATTATGTAACTGCTTTGTTTTCAAGGTGGATAAATTCCGAGAAACCTACTCTCACACCATTAACCCAATCCCTTCCATTTCAATGCCTGTTGATCTTGCTCGATCGTCATTTCCATTGCAGCCTCCTTTGACTAAAAGACCTGCTGGAAGGCCAAAAACAAGAAGGTACCGAAGTAGGAGTGAGGTAAAAAGGCAGATCAAGTGTTCCATGACACGACCCACCCCGAATTTCACCCTGAAACCCAGAGTAAGTCGTGCGGGGACCACCTCCAAGGAAAATTTACTGAAAAGATTAAGAAAATCTCCCTTGTAGATGGACAACCCTAACTCGAAAATTTCATATTACACTCTTAATTTATCACTTCTGAACATCGCATAATATACAAAAATTCTAAAGTATTCAGAGCTACTAAACACAAGCGGAAGCAAGAAAACACGAGTAGGTTGAACAGATAACCTACTGGCGAAAACTGGCAGAAATGCGGGTGACTATGCCTCGTCTCCTACTAGATCCAACCCGAACTCTGCAGACTGGGCAATTTAAAACGAAGGGCCCAGGGGAAAACATTTAATAACGTCAGAGTGAGTGGACAAAAATAAAATAATAAATAAAATATTTATGTTTCCCCAAATTAATTTCTAAGGAAAAATCGAATGCATGCCGCAAACGATAAACTTTTATCTCATAAAATATCGAGCCTCTCAGACTCTATAATATATGTATGTATTTACACTCGTCCATACTCCCTATATAAATTCATGGGTCTATATAGGGCTACTACGCTCGCGTCCAACGCTCACGTCACGCCTTAATGCGGTGCTACACTACGCCATCAAGGTGGACAGACGGGTGTATAAATATGTGTCCATACCCCCTATTATTGAATTAAACACTCAATAGGGCTACTACGCTTACGTCTAACGCTCACGTCACACCTATAATGCGGCTATATGACTACGCCATTAAGGTGGACAGACACATATGGCTAGCTAGCATTTTTTTATACATACTCTCTCATATATACATATTTATATTCACCGAAAATCCCATTTTCGGTAACTCTCTCTCAGAGAAATAAAAAGCGTCAAAATTAATTGACGGCAAAATACTCCACGACATTAATTATTCAATCGTGAAC
>NW_004441308.1:0-1038 GCF_000184155.1 Fragaria vesca subsp. vesca | reverse complement strand
ATATATATATATATATATGTTAATTAATTTATAATATTGTGTTGATGGTATGAAGTTGTTGATGATGATTTTGTGATGATGTTGATATATATAATATTGTTATGTAATTATTAATTAAGTATATCTATATATATATGTGTGTTAATTAATTTGTTATCAATTAATTAGTTGTAGTACGTAGAATATATATAAATGAATTAAAATTTTATATATGGCATAGAATTTAATTAATAATTAGCTAGTGTTATACATATATATTTTGTTATATTTTCAGGATATAGATAAGAGTTGGATTTCGCTTCCAAAATGGGACAAAAGATATGGTAAAGGAATTATGAGTTTTCTGGAATATGCGCTGGCTAATGCTAACGGGAATACAATTTTCTATTGCCCGTGCACGAAATGTCAGTGTCGCAACGATATGCATCGATTTGCGATTGACAAAGTATGGCAGCACCTGAAGAGTAACGGGTTTTGGGAGAAGTACACATGTTGGTTATATCACGGTGAAACATCATCTGGGGGTCCGCATGATCATGGCCAATTTTCTGAGATGGGCAGTACATCCAACGATCCAACAACGGTCTTCATCAACGACATGTTTCCTTATGAGAGCGGTGTATGCGCTCAAGGACAGTATATGCCTGACCCGGTGCAGCTCTTCCCTAGAGCTGTCAACACTGCTGGTATTGACAAGTACAACAAACTGCTTGCTTTCCAACAGACCCCTGTGTACCCCGGTTGTCAGAAGACCGTTCTTGAAAGTGTGATGGACGTAATGAAGATTAAAGTTGAGACTAAATCGACTGTGAAAGCTGTTAATGATTATCTACAGTACACTGCTTCGATGCTGCCTCACGGTCATCGTCTTCCTACCACTCATCATAAGGTCCGATGTATCTTGAAAGATCTTGGGCTTTCCTACATCAAGATCCATGCATGCAGATATGACTGCGTTCTCTTTTGGGGGTAAAAGTATCCAGAAGGGAATGACCTTGGTGGCCTTGACGCATGTCCGGTATGTCACACTGACAGATA
>NW_004441307.1:0-1192 GCF_000184155.1 Fragaria vesca subsp. vesca | reverse complement strand
TAATGTGAGTACATCGAGGTCTCAAATAGACAAAGGACGTCGATACAACGCCTTAGTACATATAACTTGGAACGAAAATCAATGTCTAGCCGATGACATCAAAGTCATGGGTAGCTAGAGCAGGATCTGAATCTTTGATATTCGCGATCATGAGGATGACGTTCTTGTCCTCATATTGATTTTCCATACCTTTTTGTATGCATTCACAATTTAAAGGAGCTTGACAATCTTGAACCAGTGATCCGAAGATCCACAACGGTTGCATTAATGTCATGAGCTGACGTGAGTAGTTTTGACAAAATAGTGTCTAGACCGGGAGTGTCGCTATTAGAGCCGGCAACACCTCCCCCTCTTTTCTAGACATCGGCACGACGTTTTCTGCCGTTGCCATGACCCATATTGTTGTCCCCACATTAGGGGATAATCCCATATAAGTTTATCACATTAGCGTATATACAATTCTCGTTTGTATGATCAAAATCAAGTCTTGTTGGTAATTCCACACCAACTTGGAGGACCTAGAGAACTTGATGATGATCGAATCCGCTAAAGATTATGGATCATGATGCCACAAAAGATCATCGACAATATGTAGTCAATTAAGGTGGTAAGCAATCCACTTGACTAATAACTCAACAAGTAGAGTTATATGAACGTTTCGAGAAATGCTCCATGAGTGCATTCCACAGTACTTTGTGGTCATTACTTTTTGCACAGGTTGCCATTGAAGGCTTTTGTCGATGTGGCGCTTCTAAAAACTTTGAGCGCATGAGATGTGAAATCTCGGCATCTAGGCTTGTTAGCCTGGGGGTCAAAAACATGTGGTTTTAATCCTTTTCCAAATGAAAGGTTCCACAGATACCAAGCGAAGATCCGCCTTAGGCATCTAGTACGTCAAAACTCAAAGGAGCAGAATGTTACATTGCTCTTGCATACAAAACCAAGCTGTTATGAGACTCGATAGAGGTCACAAACGATGCTTTTAATGGTTTGTCCTTCGGATTGATCATACACAATCCGGAAAAGCCGCGAATTGATCAAACACAATTCGGAAAAAGGCCTCGGATTGATCAAACACAATCCGGTGAAAGGTCGGGGTTGATCAAACACAACCCGGACAAAGAAACAAGAGTGATCCAACATACTCTTGACCCGCGAATAAAATTCCGGGATTTTTGGTACCTGCACACAC
>NW_004441305.1:0-1095 GCF_000184155.1 Fragaria vesca subsp. vesca | reverse complement strand
AGGAAAAGAAATGTTCTATACTAATGGATTCGGGTCCATAACCATGGGTTCCAATGTACGAGATCTTGTAGCACTTACCGATGAGGCCCTATCGATTAGTATTACACAGAAGAAATCAATTATAGACACTAATATAATTAGATCTGCTCTTCATAGACAAACTTGGGATTTGCGATCCCAAGTAAGATCGGTTCAGGATCATGGGATCCTTTTCTATCAGATAGGAAGGGCCGTTGCACAAAATGTACTTCTAAGTAATTGCTCCATAGATCCTATATCTATCTATATGAAGAAGAAATCATGTAACGAGGGGGGTTCTTATTTGTACAAATGGTACTTCGAACTTGGAACGAGCATGAAGAAATTAACGATACTTCTTTATCTTTTGAGTTGTTCTGCCGGATCGGTCGCTCAAGACCTTTGGTCTCTACCCGGACCCGATGAAAAAAACGGGATTACTTCTTATGGACTCGTTGAGAATGATTCTGATCTAGTTCATGGCCTATTAGAAGTAGAAGGCGCGCCGGTGGGATCCTCCCGGACAGAAAAAGATTGCAGTCAGTTTGATAATGATCGAGTGACATTGCTTCTTCGGCCCGAACCAAGGAATACCCTTAGATATGATGCAAAATGGATCTTGTTCTATCGTTGATCAGAGATTTTTCTATGAACAATACGAATCGGAGTTTGAAGAAGGGGAAGGAGAAGTAGTCCTCGACCTGCAACGGATAGAGGAGGGTTTATTCAATCACATAGTTTGGGCTCCTAGAATATGGCGCCCTTGGGGCTTTCTATTTGATTGTATCGAAAGGCCCAATGAATTGGGATTTCCCTATTGGGTCAGGTCATTTCAGGGCAAGCGGATCATTTATGATGAAAAGGATGGGCTTCAAGAGAATGATTCGGAGTTCTTGCAGAGTCAGTACCAGACACGAGATAGATCTTCCAAAGAACAAGGCTTCTTTCGAATAAGCCAATTCGTTTGGGACCCTGCGGATCCACTCTTTTTCCTATTCAAAGATCCGCCTTTTATCTCTGTGTTTTCACATCGAGAATTCTTTGTAGATGAAGAGATGCCAAAGGGGCTTCTTACTT
>NW_004441304.1:0-1036 GCF_000184155.1 Fragaria vesca subsp. vesca | reverse complement strand
GGACAACTTGGAGACTACAAAGATTATGTGGCTAATAAATCCGCGCCTGAAGGATGTATAGCTGAAGCATATATTGCGCACGAGTGCGTCACCTACATGAAGTTGTATTTAGGAGCGTTGAAGGAAACAGACGAAGCCATGCCGGTAGATGTACCGAAGTTCAATCTTTCCATACTCTCCAGTGATGTTGAAGTTTATGGAATTTTGCCAGACTCCTACAAGTTGCAACCACATGAGCTAGTCATTGCCCACTGGTGGGTATTGATTAACTGTCCAGAAGTTGAATACTGGAAAGACATCCATCTATATTGTCCAGACATTCAAGGTGATCTCGAGTACCACAACAAGGAGTTCGCAAATTATTTTCGCTGCTGGGTACGTAATTCAATATTTATGTACGTATTTATGTTTATTGCATAATTATCTATATTTACAATGTTAAATTGTTGGTTGCAGATGAACCATATTCAATTTGATGGTCACCCAAATTGGTCGCACGAACTAAGACTTCTAGCGATGAAGCCGATAATCTCAAGAGTTTATCCGATGTGCAAGGTGAATGACGTGCAATTTATATGTGAACAGAGAGACAACAGACGGAGAACACAGAATTCTGGGGTGATGGTGCATGGTGGGCGGAATGGAGTTGACTATTACGGTGTTCTTGATTCAGTGGTGGAACTCGTTTATGGTGAAGGCATGACAGTGCACCTCTTCAAGTGTAGATGGTTTGATACTAGCCCGCAGAGCATGAAGACCGATCAGTACGGAATATTATCGGTGAACACTGCTACAAGTTCTTACGAAGATGACCCGTTCGTTTTTGCCACATCGGTAAAACAAGTGTTTTATCTTGATGACCTTGCTAAGGTTGACGCGTGGAAAGTAGTCAACCTTGTGCACCCTCGAAACATTTACCGGGCGGCTACACTTGGAGAGGCCGAAGACCAGGAAGAAGATGTTGCGTATCAAGAGCCCAACGCAATAGGTATTCCTAACTCCTCTACCGTTCGCCTTAATAATTTTAAAAGCGGGT
>NW_004441303.1:0-1102 GCF_000184155.1 Fragaria vesca subsp. vesca | reverse complement strand
ACTATTCAAAATTCAGAAGAATTACGCGAGGGGGCCCTAAAACCAGTTAGAAAAAGCCCGGGCCCGCTTACGGAAAGTAGAAATAGAAGCGAATCAGTTTCGAATGACTGGATACTCTGAAATAGAGTCGAGAAAAATTAAATTTGATTAATGCAACTTCTAAGACTTTGGAACAGTTAGAAAATTACAAAAAATGAAACCATTCATTTTGAACAACAAAGAGCAATTAATCAAGTTCGACAACGGGTTTTTCAACAAGCCTTACAGGGGGCTTTAGGAACTCTCAATAGTTGTTTGAACAACGAATTACATTTACGTACCATCAGTACTAATATTGGCATGTTTGGAACGGTGAAAGAAATAACGGATTAGTCCTTCTACTGCAGGCATTATTTTTTTCTTTCAAAAAAAAAAGAAATACTCATGGTAACCCTTCGAGCAGATGAAATTAGTAATATTATCCGCGAACGTATTGAGTCAATATAACCGAGAGGTAAAGGTTTTAAATACGGGTACTGTGCTTCAAGTAGGAGACGGCATTGCTCGTATTTATGGTCTTGATGAAGTAATGGCGGGTGAATTAGTAGAATTTGAAGAGGGTACGATAGGAATTGCTCTGAATTTGGAATCAAATAAGTGTTGGTGTTGTATTAATGGGTGACGGTTTGATGATACAAGAGGGGAGTTCTGTAAAAGCAACGGGAAGAATTGCTCAGATCCCAGTAAGCGAGGCGTTTTTAGGTCGTGTTGTAAATGCACTGGCTAAACCTATCGATGGTCGGGGTGAAATTTCATCCTCTGAATCCCGGTTAATTGAGTCTCCTGCTCCTGGTATTATTTCGAGACGTTCCGTATACGAGCCCCTTCAAACAGGACTTATTGCTATTGATTCGATGATCCCTATAGGGCGCGGCCAGCGGGAATTGATTATTGGGGACAGACAGACCGGTAAAACAGCAGTAGCTACAGATACGATTCTCAATCAACAAGGGCAAAATGTAATATGTGTTTATGTAGCGATTGGTCAAAAAGCATCGTCTGTGGCTCAGGTGGTGACTGCTTTACAGGAAAGGGGGGCAATGGAATACACTATTGTGGTAGC
>NW_004441300.1:0-1058 GCF_000184155.1 Fragaria vesca subsp. vesca | reverse complement strand
TATAACCCCTAGCCTTCCAAGCTAACGATGCGGGTTCGATTCCCGCTACCCGCTTTTACTTTATCATTAAAATCATTATAATCTTTAATATTCAATACGCTAAAAATGAAAAATAAAAAAATGAAATATTTTTTTGATTTTTAAAGAAATTTTTTAAATATTCAATACAAAGGGTTGAATGAATCGAATTAATGTAATGCATCATTGACTTGAATACTAAATTCTTGGAATTCTTTCAACTACTTTTCCGAACAAGAAATATGAAAATTGGAGTGAAAAGCGTCCATTGTCTAATGGATAGGACAGAGGTCTTCTAAACCTTTGGTATAGGTTCAAATCCTATTGGACGCAGTTTATTTCCCTATATATATCTTTTTTTATTTCTATGTCTATGTCAAGAAATAACAAAGATATTTTGAATAACGTGAATAAGAGACGCTCTTATTACATTCTTATTACATATTAATTATTTCTTTTATATATAAAAGAAATAATTAATATGTAATTTCTACAATTTCTTATAGAAATTAAAATTCTATATCAAATTATATAAATGAAATTAGTAAATTAATGTACAATTATATACTATTATTATACTATATTATTATAGTAATAGTATAAGTATATTACATAGTAATAATAGTAAAATATATACTATTTTTATTATTATTATTATATAGAATAAACGATAGATAATTCTATATCTATATAATAAATTAAATATAGAGTTTAAAGATTTTCGTTTTGATCTTTATATTTAAGGATAACATCTTATAAATTAATAAGTTTTTTTTAGTTATTTATTAAATTTATAATAAAAAATAAAGTTTATTCAAAACTATAATATAAAGTGATAAGATCATAATAGAAAAGCATATTCTAAAGATTATATAGAAAGATTCTAATTACTAATTAATAGAAAGATTAATCAAGATTCAAAGTAATTACTTTCTTTATACCTGTTCCTGAAGTAGAAAACGTTCCATTTGGTCCTGAATAGCTTCTTTCAAAAGGGTTTCCGCTTCCTCGGTAAATGTCTTGGTAGAAGATATGATTTC
>NW_004441299.1:0-1015 GCF_000184155.1 Fragaria vesca subsp. vesca | reverse complement strand
TGAAGAATTCGCATGATATACCTGATCCATGCATAATATCATGAAAATGGATAAAAATTTTTGGCTGCTACTTAGTATCGGCAATAGGTCTGAAAAAGTATCTAAAAATATCAAATTTAGATATTTGTATCCTGTCGAAGTAAGGAACCATGGCATATATGTTTGGAATATATTCCATTTTGAGAGAGTTGAAAAAGCACTATCTCGTTGAAAGGTTCTATACATCTGCCCTTTCTCAAAGCATTTCTTTAGACAACGACCCCGCCTTTTCCTCTTTTCGGATGGTAAATATTTCTCAGAACATGGAGTGTGAATCAAACCCATGTTTGAATTGAAATTGAGATACTGATGCAAGTTCTTCCCTTCTGAATCAGACAGATTCATATCTGAAAGGGGTTGACAATAAGTTCTTTCAAAACTGACTATTTGTCCTTCTGTTAGAAGTGTTCCAGAAATGTCTGCGATCGAGTAAATAGACTCTACGAACGAATGGATCGGATCGAATCGGAAAATGAAAAGATTTGTACAAGTTATACCTTTCGTCACCATTTTGTGGAAAATCGTTAGGTATGAATATGTTAGACACCTGTAACTCAGTTGGTGAAATAGTATCTCTCTCCAAAAAAGCATATTTTTTTTTTACCGCCGCGCAAAGAAAATATTTTGTTGCGAATGAACAAGATATTGAGGAATTGTCCATATGTAAAATCATAATTATTGATACGGGCCTTTTCCACAAAAAAAGGGAATCCTTTGTTACAATAGAAGCAGAAGTGATGTGGATTATTCAAGAATCGAAGTCGATTTGCTTTATAAAAAGAAGATATCAATGAACTTCTATGAAATGGTTTCACGGGATTCAGCCAATTGTCGTGATCGTGGGATATCATTGAGAAATAGGAATCCATGTTATCAAAAGATTTACTGCGATTATTTCTAGTATGGAATGAGTCAATCACCCACTTTGGTATCTTAATCTTATTGAACAAAAACGGTGATATTGTTCCTCCGTTGA
>NW_004441298.1:0-1092 GCF_000184155.1 Fragaria vesca subsp. vesca | reverse complement strand
AAAAACCATTATCTCTTCTATATCTTCAGTTCCATAAATAATCTAGGGATTTTTGTTATCTCCAGGATAATTCATTTCATCTTGTTGCATGATGTAAGTTATTAACTGTTTTAGTTAATTCTTGTATTTGTTCTTTAGTCTCTGTTTTGAGATCTAAATCAACAACTTCTCCAAGGGATTGATTTTTTTGTTCAATCTTGCTTGTTTTAATATTCAAATTATAGAGTTGTTGTTCAACACTATCATGATTTAATTTTTGATTTTTTGATATCATATTTAACATATCACAGATAGTATTTATTGTACTACTAAGAACAGAAATATCATTTTTGTACTCTCTAAGAATATGCAAAGTATGATCATATTTTTGATCTTCATATAAACATTCTAATGACTTTATTATATTAGGTTTTGCCATTTTTTCTTCATAGATGGTACCTAAAACCAGTTCTCTAAGGTGCTTAAAACCGATTCCCTAAAGCCTCTTAACCAAACCTAGGTTTTTAATGGCTATATCAGGGATATGAGCTTTTAGAGAGTATGAGTTTTTCTATGAAGAAAACTTGTATTATGAAATATAATGAAACTTAATTTACATAGTAAGAAAACTTACTTGAATGAAAAAGCTTCCGGTAGAGATTTCTCCTTGCTAGAGATTTCTCCTCAAGCTTCTTCAAGGTAGAAGAGATTTTTCCTCAAGCTTCAAGGTAGTAGAGATTTCTCTTCAAGCTTCTCTTTACTAGAAAATCTATACTAGGAAAGCTATACTAGGAGACTTCACTCTTCAAAAACCCGTATAGGCTCTGATACCAAACACAAAAGTAAAGAGAGCAACTAACTATTTTTATTGATGATAGGGAAACTTCTTACAAGAGGAATACAAACACAAAAAGAAAGAGAGCAAGGCTTAACATCCGATGCCTTCTCTTCAACATACTAGCATATATATATACAATGAAAAAGTAACTCTAGTTACTTTACTATAGTTATCAGAGGATATCTATACATTTCATTAAAAAAGTAACTCTAAAAGAAATATACATATGAAAAAGTAATGATGATTTTGTGATGATGCTGATATATAATATTGTT
>NW_004441297.1:0-1011 GCF_000184155.1 Fragaria vesca subsp. vesca | reverse complement strand
CTCTCTCTCTCTCTCTCTCTCTCTCTCTCTCTCTCTCTCTAAGTCGGCCGCCAACCACGAAATCCCACCATCATCCGGCAACGGTCTAACGCTAGGCAGGTCTCTAGATCTGCTGAAGCCATATGACTTTGTTGTCGGATGAAAGATATGTCAGCAACCAAATGCTTTGAGAGGTAATTGGTCAGAGGTTCTTAACAGCTTTTGATCAGCGTGACTTTCTTAACAGCTTTTGATCAGCGTAGCTTTTCAGATTAGGGTGGAGGTATAACACTATGGACTCGAGGAGCAGATCTGGTTTCATCTTCCCGATTTCATCTCCGTTCTTATCTATTCTTGGGAGGAGTTTTGGTTTGATAGAGATGTTGTTTGTGGCGACGATGGAGTTTTTTCTCTCTCGGGTGTGCTTGGGGCTGCGCGGAACAAGGAGGTGGTGTCCCACGACTGTGACGTCTCACGATTGTAACTTCATCTCACGGCGGCGACGGCTATGGTGTTCCTCTTCCATGTCCTTCCTGCAACTGTGAAGGAAAGTTTGGGCTAGGTCAACTATTTTGGGTTTAGGTTTAATTTCTTTTTGGGCTTTGGGATGCTTTTTAGTTTATAGTTTTCTAGTACAATAAGTTCATTTCATTAGGACTCTAAGCACTTTTGTGCCTCATGGCGTTTTGGCGTTATGAGTCTATCTTTCTTTTAGTCTTTTTCTAGTTTTCTAGGTGGGATCTTAGCTTATGATCTATTTGCTATTAGATTATAGGCTCCTTGTGAGCTGAAATTTGTAATGAGGATGCAACCCTCATACAGATCAGATGATCTTGTTTGTCCTCTGTACGCATGACAACGTATCGATTCATATTGTACCCTCTACTTTAGTACTAATGACAAAATTTTCTTTGAGTTCAAAAGAAAATAAGCTTAATATGTAGTTTTTATTTTGGAATGAAATCTTAATCTACAGCTTTAAACATGTATTGTCCGTGGAACTAAGAAGTAGTTTTTTTTTTTTTTTTTTTT
>NW_004441296.1:0-1039 GCF_000184155.1 Fragaria vesca subsp. vesca | reverse complement strand
ACCCACGTATGGTATTTGAAACGTCTTCCTAGTTATATCGCGAATCTTTTAGATAAGCCTCTTAAAGAATTAGAAGGCCTAGTATATTGTGATGTGTGATTTGATCAAAATTATAATTTTACAGATTCGGAATACGAAACTGTCATCCCATTCAATTAAATTGGGATGCCCTGGATCTGACATGTCTCTTAGTAGGAGAGTAGCATGAAACTCAGAAGTATGGGTGTATTCAATACTCCCAAGTAAACCGGGAATTGGTCTATGGTCGATTCAGTAACAAACAAATAAATAGTAATTTATAGTTGTACCTCGTGAAAAAAAGACTTCTTTTGTGGAATTACCCATTTCTTTTCGTTTAGAAAGAAAAGAAATTTATGTCCAAATAAGCAAGTATGTCATGGTTGCAGGAGTCTATCCATCGCATATAGGCTTTAGGGATATCGTGACATAACCGTCGAGGCGAAGTAGGGCCTAAAAGATCGAACGGAACGATACATAGACAAGTAAATCCCTTATGAAAGGGACTCCTTTAATTAAGGGGATTCATCATTCGAAGGGAAGTAGACTACTCAAGAATTTAACATTTCATTTCTTTTATGTCGAAATTGAATAAAGAATTCAGAAAATCGAATAAAAAAAGAAGAATGAATCAATGAACTGGTGCTTGATCTTCTTTGGCAACTTGAGTAAGGAGTAGGCCCTTTGTGGGGTTTTTATAGAATTTTTTCGAATTTTAAAGTAGGAACCCCTCTCTTTATCTTTATTTGGTGTAACTACTGGAGCCGGATGAGAGGAAACTTTCATGTCCGATTTTGAAAGGGGGAGATCCTATAGGATCCTATCCAAATTTTTCTTTTGCTAGGCCCATCGCTAAAAAACCCACTTTCTTACGATTACGAGGTTCATTCGAATACGAAATCCAATCTTGGAAATACAGTATCCCACTTTTTTTTACTACCCCAGGCTTCGATACATTTAGAAATCGAGAAATTTCTACTGGAGCGGGTGCTATCCGAGAACAATTAGCCGATCTGGATTT
>NW_004441293.1:0-1069 GCF_000184155.1 Fragaria vesca subsp. vesca | reverse complement strand
TTTTTTTATCTTCAATTTTTAAATTGGTTATGTCTAAAAGTCAAAATAAAAATTATTTTATCTAATCTATTATATTACTAATACAACATATTCCTTTGTTCCGCACTTTATATTCTAGTCAATTGAATCTGTTGAATTGTTGTTCAGTTCATATTGAAATGAATCAAAATTGATCAGGAGTTAGTCAATGATGCTCGAGCATGTACTTGTTTTGAGTGCCTACTTATTTTCTATCGGTATCTATGGCTTGATCACTAGCCGAAATATGGTTAGAGCCCTTATGTGTCTTGAACTTATACTAAATGCAGTTAATATTAATTTCGTAACATTTTCTGATTTTTTTGATAGCCGGCAATTAAAAGGAAATATTTCTCAATTTTGTTATAGCTATTGCCGCCGCTGAAGCAGCTATTGGACTGGCTATTGTTTCGTCAATTTATCGTAACAGAAAATACAACTCGTATCAATCAATCGAATTTGTTGAATAAGTAGTATTAATCATAGAATTACAATATTATAAATTCGAATTAACATGACCATACATTAAATTTAATTCTATATTTTTTTTTTCGTAAAATTTAAGAAATCAAAGTATCTTGGCTCTATCGCACGGGTCGATCCAGAAGTAAATTGCTTCAAAATTTCTGGTAAATTATTGATTCATCTGGTGTCTAAATATATGATTCATTTACAAGTTTACTAGATAGAAATTTTCTGACGTTTAAAAATTTATAGATCCAATGTCACATTCAGTAAAGATTTATGATACGTGTATAGGGTGTACTCAATGTGTGCGAGCTTGCCCAACCGATGTATTAGAAATGATACCTTGGGACGGATGTAAAGCTAAGCAAATCGCTTCTGCTCCAAGAACAGAGGACTGTGTCGGTTGTAAGAGATGTGAATCCGCCTGTCCAACGGATTTCTTGAGTGTTCGCGTTTATTTATGGCATGAAACAACTCGCAGTATGGGTCTAGCTTATTAATACGTTCCAGAAAACCCTACTCGAATACATTTGATTTTTTTACCTTTATCGACAAAAACCCGCGCTCAAAATATATTTATTTC
>NW_004441292.1:0-1101 GCF_000184155.1 Fragaria vesca subsp. vesca | reverse complement strand
ATATTATTTACAATAAAAGTCCACTCACAAATTAGGCCTAAGCCTGATGTCGATCTGGGGGTCTCGTCTGCTCGAGCCTCCTCACGTCCTGTTCCAAATATAATATTAATTCCCAACCAAATAATCCAATATTTAATCAAAATAGGCAAAAATTACCCAAGAGCCATAATTACGCTCATCATTGCCTAACTTCGATATTCTTACATCGGAACGATCCGAACTTAAATATCATACTCAACAGTCGTAAATACAACCTCTCCAAAATACGACTTAAATCCTACGGCCGGATTCTACATTAATTACCCGCCAAAAATACTACACTTCGAAAATTCACAAACCTATCCAAATCTCATCCAAAAATTCCAAAATTCACCTCAATAATATCCCCTTAATATTCTACATCAAAAACCAGACAATTTCCCAAAACAGCGGCGGCGCCGCCGGCGGCTCCGCCGGCAGCGGCGGCCGGCGACCAACTCCGGCGACCTGCAAATGCTACCAAATTTTAACAGAATCTTCCTCTCAATCTCCTCTACAACTTTCATGACTAACACATCACCCAATTCCAAGCCTAACTAGGCTAATCGAACGGAAACAACTTAAACACCATAAAACTTCCACCTCAAATTTCTCCTTACCTAGCTCAAGAGGGAGGGAGCTGCTTGGAGGGGTTGTTGCACGGGAGGAGGGCTACAAAACCGTACCAAGCTTGCCCGGATTGGTGGCCGGAGGAGGAAGTTCCGGCGAAGTGAAACTTTGGACAGTCGGCGGTTCCGGCGGCTTTTTCTCCTCTTCGGCGGCACCACCGGCTCGGACACTAGGCCGGGGAGGGAGAGGAGGTGACGGGGGTCCGATCTGGGCTGGTGCGGCGGCCGGTGGGTGGCCGGACGGCGGCAGACGGCGGTGGTGAAATTTCCGGGTGGAGAGAGGAGAAAATCGGGTGGGAGGAGAGAGAATCGGGAGAGAGGGAGAAGAGAAAGTTTTGGGCCTCACCCCAAACCGGTCCACAACACTTAACCCAATCTTCCAAAAATAAAAACACCCCGAAAAAATAATACCCGAATAAAAATTATCTTTTACTAGCTAAATTTAACCTATTTT
>NW_004441291.1:0-1130 GCF_000184155.1 Fragaria vesca subsp. vesca | reverse complement strand
CTCCTACGAGTCGTCCGGCGGAAAAGACTTTCTGAATGGGGTAAAAGAACTTGGGATCGTCGATCTCTTCTTTAAAGATTGGGATGAGTCGATGTCGGTCGATGGTGTGAAAACACTTCCTGATGTCGAATTCCAAAAACCAGCGAGAGGTTCCCCACTCTTCTTTGATCCGTCTTAGGGCCGAGTGGCGGCCTCGACCCGAGCGGAAGTGCGATGTGTCTGGAAACTCGGGATCGTAAATGAATTCGAGTACCATTCTGATCGCCTCTTTCATGATCTTTTCTATAGGTAGAACTACTGTGAGCGGTCTAAACTTCGACCCTTATTTCTTTCTTCATATTGTAAAGGGAAGCAAAGCCCTTTTTTTGTCTCCCTCTATTGATAGATCAAGGGCCCTCCTGCCGTCGTTTCAGTGACTCATATGGCTTCCCTCAGCTCAGTCTTTTTGGTTCTTGAGAATGGTCGCCACCTCTCCCAGGACCGGAATGATTATCCCTGCCCGACGGGTCTACATCCATCCCTGAATGTCGTCGGGTACTGTTCACTTCCCCGCCATTCTTGTAACCGTCACCTGTAATCCGCGCAGGTGTGTCCGCACCCCCCTGAGTGGACGAGAAAGAAAGGATTTCTCGGAGCAACCCCCAGACCCAGGAGTCAACTTTCCCGTATGAGCATTCGGTACATGTATCAGTCCGTGGAAGAGTGAAGGGGTCACCACTACTGAGGATCTCCCCCCTAACTCTTAGATAGGTCGTCTGAGGGTTCGCCGCGGTTCATTGCTGTGCTTACACACTAGGCTACCCTTCTCCGAAAGCTCCGCGGGACCACCTACCACTAGTCTTCGGCCGGAGGGGTTTATTGCACAAAAACGCCGGGACGCAGGCTCCCGAAGAGGGAAGCCCAACGAATGTCAGATGCAAAGCTCCGCACCTCATTAAGATCATATTGGCATACTCTCCCAAAAAAAAAAGAGCAGACCCCATTGAAGACGAGAGTGAGGTACAACAAGGCCATTTCTGTCCACCGCCCTTCTCACGGAGCCGTACGTGGACGTTACCGCTCATACAGCTCCCAGCCAGCAAGCAGTTAGCCTTCCTCTACAAAGAATGGAAGTGTAGATGAATCGACAT
>NW_004441289.1:0-1103 GCF_000184155.1 Fragaria vesca subsp. vesca | reverse complement strand
CTTATGGGTTGTATCCGAAGACATGGAAAGAGATGTTTTTATGTCAGCAACAGAAGCCCAAGCTCATGGAATTGTTGATCTTGTAGCAACTGAATAAAAAAGAAAAAGAACAAGGATTTCACATGAATTCGTGATTTGGTATTTTATCTTCTTACCGAATTTACTATTCTATTTCTAAATTTCTTAATATAGAAATTAAAAAATATAGAAAAAAAAAAAAAGAATTACCTAAGTATCCGGTTAAGATCGATCTAAACCAGCCCATTATCTATATGATTCAACATGCCAACTATTAAACAACTTATTAGAAATACAAGACAGCCAATCAGAAATGTCACGAAAATCCCCCCGCTCTTGGAGGATGTCCTCAGCGACGAGGAACATGTACTAGGGGTGTATGTGCCGACTCGTTCAGACCGTGGACTAGGAGAAAACACTTGATCCAGTATCTACCGATCCGTACCAGTGAGTAGGATAGAATGGACGAACTCCATTGAATATTCAATAGCTTAAAAAAAAATCTATCCTTCGATTGGGGTATCAAATGTATGGTTCCCGTTGGTGACAAATCCAATCACCTCAATTTAAAATTTAAGATAAGATGAGAAAGGATTCCCCATTAATAGCAAATGGTATTCATTAAGCGGGGGAAATTTTTTTTAAAAGGTCAAAATTTTAGGCTTTATTCTTGAAAGAACGGACTAACAGGGTCAGCTACTCAGCAAATCTTCATAATTAAATACCGTTACTGTATAAATGGATCTCGTTGTGAAAGATCTAGTACTAGATAATTTTGGGTAGAGCCAAAGAGTGTGAACTGTACAAGTTAACAATAACATTGATTAAATGAAGGAAGGGCTCCGGTGTATAGAGAGGACCTCACCGTTTAAGAAGTAACCATAGAAACGACGGAACCCACTAGAATCCATTTTTATTTATTATTTACTATGTGTTTTTGATACTTAGTATCAATACAATTTTTATTTCTAGGCGAAATGCCTAAAAATAAATCGTGGTCGGGAAGGTTAGAGTAGCAAAAGCCATTGGAATTTTTATTTTATACATTGGAAGAATCCGTTTTGTTATTAATAGACTAGGACACG
>NW_004441288.1:0-1017 GCF_000184155.1 Fragaria vesca subsp. vesca | reverse complement strand
TCAAGGCTGGTCTGAACGCCGCGTAACATCATCTTCAACCAACCTCCACCGCGGTGCGGCCACTAAAGAATTGCTTATACACTAAAGAGCTGTTTATATACGCTTACTAAAAGACGGATTTTCATTCAGTTCAGCGTGACACTAAGAAAGAGAGATGTGCCTAAAGCGGCATGCAAGCAAACTGCGCACGCTAAAGAGAAAAGGAGAGATGTTCGAAATTACTACCACAAGAAAGCCGCTCCCCTACCCCGGCCCGTCACTTTCTTGGCTTAGGCTTCCAACTGAACTTACTTTATGGCCTTGCCGCCGCAGAAGCTAAGCGACTTGAAAAGCGCGCTAAGAAACGTTGCTTCTGTCGGCCTTTCTGTGCAATAGTCCGCCAGTAGCGGAAGAGAGGGTTACCGTACATACAAGAGTCTTCCCGTTTTGCGTAAGCTTTTTATTACCAGTTAAAGTAGTACAACAGCTGTATCTTATCTTATAGCCCGGCGCGGCGGGTCGACCTTTTGAAAAAAGTAGATAGAAGAAACTATTAGATAGATAAGGAGTAGGTGAGGACTCACTGACCTGAGCGATTTCGATCACCTAGCAGGCCTTTAATTTGGTAGGTAACATCGCCGAAGCGTATTATCTGATTTTACTACGAAGGAAGGAACTCGAAGTGAGACGGCACCGTCTTGTCCAACGCAACGATATGGTCCTCTATCATCTTCTATCCGGTAGACTTGGTAAAAGGGCCCCAACTTTTTTCCAGAATTAGAGTTCGACCGCGACTGCCCCCTTTTTTTCCGCACCAATCCTTATTGACTACTATATGTTTTTTGGGTGTATAGCTCAGTTGGTAGAGCATTGGGCTTTTAACCTAATGGTCGCAGGTTCAAGTCCTGCTATACCCAAGCCTACCTTACACTATACTATTAGTAAGGATGCATAGTAGCGTTCAAATATCACTCTTTGGCCTTTAGACTCGCTTCAGCGACTTCGCCCTTTACCTTTAAGTGACAAGGGGAGGTGAGG
>NW_004441287.1:0-1135 GCF_000184155.1 Fragaria vesca subsp. vesca | reverse complement strand
TATTGAACTTAATCAATGAATTTGCTGTAAAATCAACATCAAGTTTAAATTTTAAAAGACCTTTTTTAGTTCCTGAACACGAACAAGTAAGAATTGATTCAGAAGATAGAATCAAAATTTTCAAATTTTTATTTGATGCAGATATAACTCTTCCAAATGAGAAAACGATAAAAAAAAACTCTATTGCACTAAAAGAAATCCATAAAAAAGTCCCTCGATGGTCATACAAATTAATTAACGATTTGGAACAACAGGAGGGAGAAAACCCGGAAAGTGGAGTAGAAAATCATCAGATTCGCTCAAGAAAAGCAAAACGTGTAGTTATTTTTACTGATAACCAACAGAATACTGATACTTATAGTAATACCCAAGAAACTAATAATACTGATCAACCAGACGAAGTAGCTTTGATACGTTATTCACAACAATCGGATTTTCGCGAGACCTAATCAAAGGCTCTGTGCGTGCTCAAAGACGTAAAATAGTTACTTGGAAATTCTTTGAGGCAGATGTGCATTCCCCCCCTCTTTTTGGACCGAATAGATAAATCCCCCATTTTTTCTTTTGATATTTCCGAACGTATAAACCTAATTTTGTAGAAATGGTATGTGGACAAACACAGAACTCAAAATTTACGGATTCTAAAGAGAAAACTACAGAAGAAAGTGAGAAAAAAAGAAGAAGAGTATAAAAAAGAGGAAGCCAAAAGAAAGGAAAAGGTACGTATAGAAATAGCGGAAGCCTGGGATAGTATTTTACTTGCTCAAGTAATAAGAGGTTTTTTGTTAGTAACCCAATCGATTCTTAGAAAATATATTATATTGCCTTCATTGATAATAGTTAAAAACACCGCCCGTATGCTATTGTTTCAATTTCCCGAATGGTCCGAGGATTTTAAAGATTGGAATCGAGAAATGTATGTTAAATGCACCTATAACGGTGTTCAATTATCAGAAAAAGAATTTCCAAAAAACTGGTTAACAGACGGTATTCAGATTAAAATCCTATTTCCTTTTTCGTCTGAAACCTTGGCATAGATCTAACCCACGAGCCCCTTATAACGATCCAATGAAAAATAAAGATTCAAAAAATGATTCTTGTTTTTTAACAATTTTTGGAATGGAAGCGGAATTCC
>NW_004441286.1:0-1128 GCF_000184155.1 Fragaria vesca subsp. vesca | reverse complement strand
TTCCTAAGCACTTGCTCCTTTCGGTCGAGAATCTGAACCGGTTCCTCTTCATAGGTCAAATCTCTCGTCAAACTGATCGGTTGCTCTTGCAGCACATGAGAAGGATCGGCAATATACTTGCGAAGCATGGATACATGAAACACCTTATGTATCCTAGCTAACTCTGGAGGCAAGGCTAATCGATAAGCAAGTGAGCCAACTCGCTCTATAATCTCATAAGGGCCAATATACCTCGGGCTAAGCTTCCCACGCTTACCGAAACGCACAATCCCTTTCCAAGGAGATAATTTCAGGAACACCCAATCACCCACTTGAAATTCAAGATCTCTCCTACGGACATCCGCATAACTTTTCTGCCTACTCTGAGCTAGTCTTAAGTCTATCTCTAACCACTTTAATCTTCTCATTCGTAACATGGATTAACTCTGGGCCACAAAGCTCTTTTTCCCCTACTTCATTCCAACACAAAGGCGTGCGACACTGCCTCCCATAAAGAGCCTCAAAGGGCGCCATACCAATGCTAGAATGATAGCTATTGTTATAGGCAAATTCCATCAAAGATAGGTTTTTATCCCAACTACCTCTGAACTGCATGGCACAAGCCCTCAACATATCCTCCAAAGTCTGAATAGTCCTCTCGGACTGCCCATCAGTCTGAGGATGAAAAGCAGTGCTGAAGAGTAATTGGGTACCTAAAGCTGCCTGAAGAGCTCCCCAAAATTTAGAAGCAAATCGAGGGTCCCGATCTGACACTATTGATTCAGGAACACCATGAAGCCTCACAATTTCATTCACATAGAGCTCCGCCAATTTATCCAATTTATACTTCTTTCCCACTGGCAAGAAATGTGCAGACTTGGTGAGTCTATCCACAATCACCCAAATACCGTCATGCCCATCACGGGTACGAGGTAAGCTAAAAACAAAATCCATGGTGATGTGGTCCCACTTCCACACTGGAATAGGCAACGGCTCAAGCAACCCAGAAGGCTTCTGCCTTTCGGCCTTGACTTGCTGACAAATCAGACATCTACTCACATAAGCTGCAATTTCCCTCTTCATGTTTGGCCACCAATAATAATCCTTCAAAATCCGATACATTTTTGTGCTACCCGGATGAGCAGCATA
>NW_004441285.1:0-1005 GCF_000184155.1 Fragaria vesca subsp. vesca | reverse complement strand
GGTATACAAAAGGCTTATTATTTTCCGTACTCCAAAAAGATAAAAACGTAGTCCTAAAATCAGAAGATTTTATTGATTCATTTCTTTTCTAGATCGAATTGATATGTCATTGAATTAGTATCATGTATCAGAATGGAATGTAAGACAATGAATGTGTGCACCTTTTTGTCGTCATAGACCCGCTGCGATATGAGAAAGATAGCAAAAATTTACTATTAATGAATTTTCAATCGCGGATACATGTGTATCCTTACCATACCGAAACGACTGCCGTTATTGCTATCAAACCAATACCGATTCATACAAGCTAAATCTTCTAATCGATAATTGGGCCACAGAAATAACTTTAATTTAATCAGTTTCCTTTTATATCCTTTGCTTTTATCCAAAACCTGATGGTTTACCTTATTCCCATTCCCTAATGCTGAATTTTTATGGATATCATTTCTATTCCTAAAATTGAAACAAATTAGAATTCTAAATTACTCTCCGAAGTCTCGGTGATAAAAGATTTTCAGGAACAAACAAATCATAATGATTTTTATCTCTATTTCCAGTCATCTTTTTATATTTGGTAATGACTTCATCAGAATTCTTATCAACATCGGTTTTTTCTCGGTATTTTTGATTAATTTTGTGTTTACTTTGATGAACCAATGAAATACCAATGGTTTGATACATAATAAATTGCCCATCATTTTTTATAGATAGACGAATTGGTTCAATAATCAAAATTCCTCTTTTGATGAATTCCGTAAGAGTTAAATTTTTTTGAATCATCAGAATATCAAGACTCATTTCTCCCCTTTGAATAGAGGATATAGTTATTTCTCGTGGATTTATCAGTCTAAGCAGGAGACAATATACTTTGATGTTATTGATTATTTTTTTATTTAAAATATCATCCCATCGCAATTGAAAATGAAAATACCTTTTTAGTAAGAAATCAAACTCCGCTTTTGTTTTTTGTATTGTTCTTGTATTGCTTTTTATTATTATGTTTTT
>NW_004441284.1:0-1036 GCF_000184155.1 Fragaria vesca subsp. vesca | reverse complement strand
AACATAGGAACTGGAAGTGGAATGAACGGTATGATCCATGAATATTGATATGTATATTCCATATAAAAATAAATAAAAAATTATCTTAATTAATTGTTTCTGATTCACCAGTTCTTATTTCTTTTCTTTTGAAAACGGTCGATTAATAAAAAAATTATTATATATAAAATAAAACTTAAATAGAATTTTCCAGCCTTAATTTTTCGTAATCTTTTCAAACTACTTCAAATATTTCAAATGAAGATGAAGAATTAGGGTTAGTCAAATGATATGAAGAAGTTACGAGTGAAAAATAAATATGTACTTTAATTTATTATTAGTTTATTATTAAATTTATTATTAATATTGTTAATATTGAATTGAATTATTAATATGAAATTCAAATTTTTAAATAAAATTTTATGAAGATAAAAATAAAAAACGAAAAATTAGCAATTTCGATCTAATTATTACGTATTACAATAATTTATTTATACCTATAGAACAAGGATAAATAATAGACAGCAAAAAAAGTAGTTAATAGGAATCATAGGGCCCATAACTTGACTCATAAACCTATTTCCCATAAAAAACCTATTATTGCAGTTTGGTTCGGTTATTCCCAATCATTAACTAATGCTTATAGATGTCTTTCACATCCAACCGATGAACCTATTATAATTTAAATAATTTAAAAATGGCAGTTCCAAAAAAGCGCACCTCGAGTTCAAAAAAACGTATTCGTAAAAATATTTGGAAAGGAAAGGGTATTGGGCAGCATTGAAAGCTTTTTCGTTAGCGAAATCGCTTTCTACCGGTAACTCAAAAAGTTTTTTTTGTGTGACAAATAAATAATCAAACAATAGACTAAATAATGTGAATCGGTCTAATTTTTGTTAGAATGTATTTCTAAGGTTTTTTTTTCTAAAATTTAAAAGTTATCAAGACTATAAATAATATTAATCTAATAATAATAGATAATAATCTAAATTACTATTTTATTTTTATTAAAAAAAAATTATTTTCATTCTCTAATGTTTTAACCTGATCAATAACA
>NW_004441282.1:0-1044 GCF_000184155.1 Fragaria vesca subsp. vesca | reverse complement strand
CAGGTCGAGGACTACTTCTCTTCCCTCTTCAAACTCCGATTCGTATTGTTCATGAAAAATCTCTGATCAACGATAGACAAGATCCATTTGCATCATATCTAAGGGATTCCTTGGTTCGGGCCGAAGAAGCAATGTCACTCGATCATTATCAAACTGACTGCAATCTTTTTCTGTCCGGGAGGATCCCACCGGCGCGCCTTCTACTTCTAATAGGCCATGAACTAGATCAGAATCATTCTCAACGAGTCCATAAGAAGTAATCCCGTTTTTTTCATCGGGTCCGGGTAGAGACCAAAGGTCTTGAGCGACCGATCCGGCAGAACAACTCAAAAGATAAAGAAGTATCGTTAATTTCTTCATGCTCGTTCCAAGTTCGAAGTACCATTTGTACAAATAAGAACCCCCCTCGTTACATGATTTCTTCTTCATATAGATAGATATAGGTATCTATGGAGCAATTACTTAGAAGTACATTTTGTGCAACGGCCCTTCCTATCTGATAGAAAAGGATCCCATGATCCTGAACCGATCTTACTTGGGATCGCAAATCCCAAGTTTGTCTATGAAGAGTCAGATCTAATTATATTAGTGTCTATAATTGATTTCTTCTGTGTAATACTAATCGATAGGGCCTCATCGGTAAGTGCTACAAGATCTCGTACATTGGAACCCATGGTTATGGACCCGAATCCATTAGTATAGAACATTTTCTTTTCCAAGTGAAATCCCCTAGTATATGAAAGAGTGAAAAAGTGCTTTCGTTGTTGTGGAATAAGAAGCCTTCGTATCTTAATGCATGTATTTAATTTATTCGGAGCTATTAGAGCGGGATCCACTTTTTGGGGAATATGAGTCGAAGCAATAACAAGAATATTTCTAGTGGAACATCTTTCACAATCCCTGGAGAGATAGTTCACTAATAAACCGAGGGATAAGTAATTCGACTCATTCACATCCAGATCATGAATGTTTGGAATCCATATTATGCAAGGAGACATTGCTTTTGCTAATTCGAATTGAAGGGTGATATAAAATAGGTCTATT
>NW_004441280.1:0-1167 GCF_000184155.1 Fragaria vesca subsp. vesca | reverse complement strand
TCCAATCACCACCAAATTTGACAAAATCTTCCTCTCAATATTTCGAACAACTTTCTAGAAGAAGTCGAAGCCCAATTCTAAGCCTAAACAGGTCAATTGAATCAAAATATAAAAATCCCCAATTTTAAACCCTAAAAACTTCAAATCTTCGATTCTCCTCACACACACCAAATCGAGCTACCAAATTCTAAGGGAATGTAATACTAATCAAACTCAACTTATCCATATATAGAACTCACCAAATGGTGACCTGAGGAAGGAGAAATTCGATCGACACCGAATCCGAACCGGCGGAGTTTTGGAGCTCGATTTATCCCTCACGGCAACGCCACTCGATGCGCCACCTGTCCAGCAATGAAGTAGAGACGACGGCGAAGCTTTTGAGACAAGTGTGGCGATCTCTGGTGGCTTGACGGCGGAGCTAGGCCGAGAAGAAAATCCGGTAGGAAAAACAATAACTTTTTCTGATTTCCTAACTTCTTACCATTCACCTCTGGTAAAACTCCTATATAAAAAACTTTACTCGACGAAATTCTTTATTTTCGTCGGCTAAACTTTTTTGAAAATTTTAAAAATTTTGGTTGACCGCCAAAATTTTTTTGACAATAGCCGACAAAATCATATATTTTCGTCAGTTTAAGTCCTTTGAAAATTTTAAAAATTTTTCCCCAAATTTGGTTTGGCGCCAATTTTTTTTTTCGACTTTAGCCGACGACTTTTCATATATTTTCGTCGGCTAAAGTCCTTTGAAAATTTTCCTCCAAATTTGGTTTACCGCCAAAAATTTTCTGACCTTAGCCGACGACTTTTTTAATATCTCGTCGGCTAAAGTCTAAAAATTCACGAAAACGCTTATATCTCCCTCTATATTACCTAGTTTGGTCAAACCTTCCACACGAAAAACTTTCACGTAGATGAGACGCAACCGCCTATATAAAATTTTGGAGAAATTATTGGTCACTCCATTAGCTTTCATGCGCTCGACAGTTTACTCCATCAACTTTCAATTTCAATCGATTACTCCATTAACTATCCAATGTCACACAATTAGGTCCATCCGTTAAGTCGCCGTCCAAATCAGTGGTTAAGTTGCTGACTAGACATATTTTTCAACTGGAAATTCCATTTAACACCCCACCTCTCTCTCTCTCTCTCTCTCTCTCTCTC
>NW_004441279.1:0-1058 GCF_000184155.1 Fragaria vesca subsp. vesca | reverse complement strand
TCGATTAGCCTTGCCTCCAGAGTAGCTAGGATACATAAGGTGTTTCATGTATCCATGCTTCGCAAGTATATTGCCGATCCTTCTCATGTGCTGCAAGAGCAGCCGATCAGTTTGACGAGAGATTTGACCTATGAAGAGGAACCGGTTCAGATTCTCGACCGAAAGGAGCAAGTGCTTAGGAACAAGACAATCCCGCTTGTCAAGGTGCTGTGGAGAAGTCATCAAGTAGAAGAAGCTACTTGGGAATCAGAGGAGCAAATGATGCAGCAGTATCCGTATCTCTTCGGATGACATGTATATTAATTTCGAGGACGAAATTTTTATAAGGAGGGGAGAATTGTCACATCCCGACCCTTATATTTTACCTTATTTACTAGCGTGATTATAATAAGAATTTTACCGTCTCGATCTTTGAGTAAATAGTTTAATTGGTCCCTAGAGGGGTTTCGGGGACGATTATGTGCGGAGGATAATTCGTATGTGGAAAATACGACGACGGTAAAAATAGTAAATTTTAGCTAGTAAAAGGTAATTTTTATTCGGGTATTATTTTTCGGGGTGTTGAATTTTGGAATTTTGGGTTAAAAGGATTGTTGGGTCGGCTGGGCCGAGCCCAACCCATTTCTTCTTCCTTTCTTTCTCTCTCCCTCCCGATTTCCTCTCCGCACCCGAGCCTCCCGCTGCCCGGTTTTCCGGCTGCCCTCCCGCCGCCGTCCGACCTCCGTTCGCCGCCGGACCGGTCCCGTTCGGTCGGTCTCCCTCCCAGCAACATTTCTAGACCGGTGAGAGGAGCCCTAGCGCCGCCGTGAGTGAGCGGTGCCGCCCGAAAGCTTCGACTGCCGAATTGGTTTTCTCGCCGGAACTTCCTCCTCCGGCCACCAATCCGGGCAAGCTTGGTACGGTTTTGTAGCCCTCCTCCCGTGCAACAACCCCTCCAAGCAGCTCCCTCCCTCTTGAGCTAGGTAAGGAGAAATTTGAGGTGGAAGTTTTATGGTAGTTTTTGATGTTTTTAGTCGATTGCCCTAGTTAGGCTTGGAATTGGTGTTTGTGCTAGTTAT
>NW_004441278.1:0-1233 GCF_000184155.1 Fragaria vesca subsp. vesca | reverse complement strand
CTTTACTCACGTCAGTTAGCCTATTTTTTATGCGGGCCTTACAAAAAAGGGTTGGGTTATTTCGGTAATATATTCAACCAACCCCAATCCTTTTACCTATTTAACATTTTTAGAAGATTTCACAAAACCGTTATCGCTTAGTTTTTCGACTTTTTCGGAAATATTTTAGCTGATGAATTAGTAGTTGTTGTTCTTGTTTCTTTAGTACCTTTAGTAGTTCCTATACCTGTCATGTTCCTTGGATTATTTACAAGCGGTATTCAAGCTCTTATTTTTGCAACCCTAGCTGCGGCTTATATAGGCGAGTCCATGGAAGGTCATCATTGACTAGTTTCCGACGCAGTTTTTTTTAGCTTAGCCTGACGCAATGTATGCGCCGTTTAAGGTAATCCACTTAGGGAAGTATAAATATAAGGTATAAATAAAGATATAAACGATCTAGAGTAATTGTAAAAAAGGTACGATATTTTTGAGTTGTAAAAAAACAAATGGATTGGTTTGCGTAGGAAGGGGGGGTCGAGCTAGGTGTATATAATCTAATCGCTATAAGACAACTCTTGTGAATCTTTCGAAGAATGATTCGAGAATCCCGATGACTTTAAGATACTAATATTTGGTTTACGGTTTGGGGGAAAACATGTATATGTGATATTAGACATTAACTAGGTATATATGAACTAAAGATATATCTAATTTGTCTTACTATTGTGAATTTAGATAGGGATTTCAATAGAAGCCTTTCCGTTTCGTCTGTTATTGTGAATTGAATATTGGTTGATTGTATCATTAACTATTTCTTTATTTTTGTTTTGGCACGAGGAAAACTTATCATGAATCCACTGATTTCTGCCGCTTCCGTTATTGCTGCTGGATTGGCTGTCGGGCTTGCTTCTATTGGACCTGGGGTTGGTCAAGGTACTGCTGCGGGACAGGCTGTAGAAGGGATCGCGAGACAACCAGAGGCGGAAGGAAAAATACGGGGTACTTTATTGCTTAGTCTAGCTTTCATGGAAGCTTTAACAATTTATGGGCTGGTTGTAGCATTAGCTCTTTTATTTGCGAATCCTTTTGTTTAATCCTAAAAACACATATTTTTGTTTATTTCCGTGGATTTGCTGCTCTTGTTTTTTTCAAATTCTTTTTAATATTTAACTTCTACAATTAAATTACTTAGGAACAACAACCCACGGAAATCGCCGGTTTGAGGATGAGGATACAACTCATTTTTTCCTT
>NW_004441277.1:0-1144 GCF_000184155.1 Fragaria vesca subsp. vesca | reverse complement strand
TCCCGTATTGCTGAATAGGGCGCCTACTCTGCATAGATTAGGCATACAGGCGTTCCAGCCCATTTTAGTAGAAGGACATGCTATTTGTTTACATCCATTAGTTTGTAAGGGATTTAACGCAGACTTTGATGGGGATCAAATGGCTGTTCATGTACCTTTATCTTTGGAGGCTCAGGCGGAGGCCCGTTTACTTATGTTTTCTCATATGAATCTCTTGTCTCCAGCTATTGGGGATCCTATTTCCGTACCAACCCAAGATATGCTTATCGGGCTCTATGTATTAACGAGCGGGAATCGCCGAGGTATTTGTGCAAATAGGTATAATCCATGTAATCGCACAAATTCTAAAAATGAAAGGATTGCCGATAATAATTATAAATATACGAACGAACCCTTTTTTTGTAATTCCTATGATGCAATTGGAGCTTATCGGCAGAAAAGAATCCATTTAGATAGTCCCTTGTGGCTCCGATGGCAGCTAGATCAACGTGTTATTACTTCAAGTAGAAACTCCATCGAAGTTCACTATGAATCTTTGGGTACCTCTCATGAGATTTATGGGCACTATGTAATAGTAAGAAGTATAAAAAAGAAGTTCTTTGTATATATGTTCGAACCACAGTCGGTCTATATTTCTCTTTATCGAGAAATCGAAGAAGCTATCCAAGGGTTTTGCCGAGCCTACTCGTATGGTACCTAATCATATCGTATCTAAGCTAAGTAATTCTATGACACCCGTGTGATTTTTGATTTCTTCAGTTCAGCTAGGACCACAGTTCCTGAATTTCTATGCGAATCAAGATCGAGAAAAGGAAGTTTTCCACTCACTGACTCAAACCCATTGTCGAACTCCACTCAGCGGAATAGGGAGGTACTTATGGCAGAACGGGCCAGTCTGGTTTTTCACAATAAAGTGATCGATGGAACCGCTATTAAACGACTTATTAGTAGATTAATAGATCACTTCGGAATGGCATATACATCACACATCTTGGATCAAGTAAAGACTCTGGGATTCCGACAAGCCACTGCTACATCCATTTCATTAGGAATTGATGATCTTTTAACAATACCTTCTAAGGGGTGGCTAGTCCAAGATGCCGAACAACAAAGTTTGATTTTGGAAAAACACCATCATTATGGT
>NW_004441276.1:0-1126 GCF_000184155.1 Fragaria vesca subsp. vesca | reverse complement strand
TGACGATCCTCCCCACGGTACCCACGATCTTCTCGAGAGCCTTTCCTGTGACGGGGCCTCTCTTCTTCTTTGTCGGCTTCGCTCCGACGGTGCCTATCACATGATAAACCAAATTGATTATTAAAATCGGAGACCCTTTATTATTAATTATAAGAAAAGTAATCATGCATCACTGATTACCTGAGGCGCTCGCGGCGGACGCGACGAATTCCGTCTCTGTCGCCGATGATGATACCCTCGCGGAAATAAGAGGCGTATCAAAAGGCACGAACCGGTACGCCGCTGATGGAGCCACTGGCGGGGGCAGTGGATAAATCGGCGTCCCTGAGCCATCGACTACAGGTAAGGCCGGTATCATCCGCGGAAGGAACAGATGAGGCGGTGGCATCTGTACCCCAGATGACCCACTATCCAAAGAAGTAGGACCCGGAGTGGGTTCCCGGTGTATCTCAGGCATACGGGGTGCAGACACCTCCGTCTGGATCTGAGGCCACAGCTGCCTCGAGGAACGAGGGACGGCCGCCTGCCTCGATGAAAGGGGCACCTCCGGTTGCCTCTGCGCCGTCTCCAGAAGGCTTGCACGTCTGGCTGTCATATGGCCCTGAAACGTCGTTTGGGGGTTGCTAGAGGTTCCCTCAGACGATTCGGACCTTTGGCCCTTCGAACTCTTCTTCGATCTAAAATAGTCCGCTCATCCTATTTAAAATTTAATTTGAATCAAGGCTAAGGCAACATTGAAAAAGTAAAAATTCAATCTTATCCTTCTCAAATCTAAGGCTCTAGATTATTTTGTCTTTATTCTATAAAAATATTTTGAAACCATATTTTTCTATTATGTTCATGCTTAAATTTAAACACTTAATATAATGTGAAATATATATATTTTAAAATTATACTTATTCAAAAATAATGAATTCAATAAAATAATATATATATATATATTCATCCGGATTTGATATAGGTTTTTCTATTATTTAACTCACTTTTTCGTCATATTTCTACATCTCCATCGTTCAGATTATTGATACTAATGTATAGATCATTCTTACAAAGTTTTATCTAATTTGATGATCGTATATATATATATATAAAAAGTCCGGATCAGGAGCGGAAATCCGCACTAGGC
>NW_004441275.1:0-1082 GCF_000184155.1 Fragaria vesca subsp. vesca | reverse complement strand
GATTTTTGTAAACGAAAAATACAGAGGTGGGGGGACTCAGATATGGGGGTAACGGCGTGGATGGGGTAACGGCGTCAGTGGCATAATTCGTAGTTATTTTCATTCTTAGGGGCAACGCTTTAAGAGAACAGTGGCATAGATCGTAATTTTTTTTATTTTCATGGGTAACGCTTTAAGAGATTTAAATAGAGGTACTGTTTTATCATCAATGAATATTTATTAACTGTGTTATCATTTATTACATCTAACTGTACCCTTTTATCATTGGCCCTTTAAACAATAATGTCACACAAAATAAAAATATAATTTTTATTGAATAATATAAAAACTTATAAATCATTAGAATACTTTGAAAACAAAAGCTAAATAAAATAACAAATCTCCGTAAAATAATTATAATTGTCCTCAACGATTGCTCATATTTTGAAATTTTTGAGGAGCTTCAGATGAAGTCGACTATTCTGCTGCTTTTATCTTACGATACTTTTTAAATAAAACTAAAACATCCATAATTGCAAGTTTTTAATTATGAAGGTTGTCGACGACAGGGAAAAATTTATTGAAGGATAACAAAAAGAAATACGTAAAGAAGCGACTAAAACTGTTTATATAGAGGTGTACGAGAAATCAATCACAATAATTGATTGATTAGGAAAACATATTAATTAAAAAGATAAAAAAAAAAAGACTAGGAATATGTTTTAATTGTAATATTAAAGGGAGATGCAATCAATCATTGATTCGGATTAGAAACCTATATTAAAAAAAATAAGAGAACCACACGTAACAAACACACGTGAGGAGTTGAACACTCCTCTGTTCAAATTGATTGTTGTAATTAATATTGGGTGCGGCTATTGCCACCCCACCAAATACTTTGTTCACCCCACATTTCAATTTTAAACTAAATATTCCAATACTAACCCCACAATCAAGAATTTTTATGAAAATATAATATTAAACTAAAATCTATAAAATCTAAACAACAACAATTCTACATCTTTCAAATCAGATTTAAGAATCATTTAAATCTTCAACAGGGTGGTTATACAGTGTGGTGAGATTACTCTTTCTTATTTTTA
>NW_004441274.1:0-1124 GCF_000184155.1 Fragaria vesca subsp. vesca | reverse complement strand
TGCGCAAAAGTTTACTAGTCTCCCGACTTTGAATAGCACTTTTATTCAAGATACTCCACCACTAGCCCGTAATTTGGCTGTTGGTGCTTCTGCTAATGGACAACAATTGTTATTAGATGCGTTTTTTCATATTAACGCTGCACGTCCATTGCCAATGTATTCTGTTCCTGGTTTGATTGACCATTTCTAATATGCTTGATGCTATATTAGGTTATCTTGGTCAACAAGATACGAATGCTACTAATGAAGCCATTGCTAATCAGTCTACTGAGACAAGCATGGCTGAAGCTCAAAGAAATAGAGAGTTTCAAGAGAGACTCTCTAATTCTGCTTATCAACGTCAAGTTGCGGATTTATCTTCTGCGGGGCTTAACCCTATGCTTGCATATATTAAGGGTGGGGGTGCATCAACCCCCTCTGGTAGTACTGGTCAAGTAACTTCTGCCCAGTACACATCACCAATTCAAGGAGCTGCATCTTATCGATTAACATCTGCTCAAGCTGCCAAAACTGAGGCTGAAAAGCCGAAGATTGAAGCCGAAACGTCTAATATTAATAAGATATCAGACAAGATTGATCAGGAGATTTCAAATTTGAAAACTGATCAAGATCGCACTAAGGCTATTATTTAAATTTGGCTGAAGAACGCCAAAATTTAATAAAGCAAGGTTATAACTTAACTGAAGTTGGTAATCAACTTCGTGCTCAGGTTATTAATTTGTCTGCACATAGTTCACAATTTAAAGCTTTAACTGCCAAAACTAATTATGAATCTAGTTTATTAAAGCTTGATGTTGAAGCTGCAGAAGGTGTAGGTAATATTGGTCGTGAATACAACCAAGTTAAACCTATTATTGATTTGCTTCGTTCTTTTATTCGCCGTTAATGGCTAGGTTTTTTTAAAGGAGTTACCTATGAAAACCGTTTTTTTGTCGCTCTGCGTACAACTATGATATGGATCTTGCATCCGACCAGGCTGGACTTAAGTGCCTGGATGCGTCTTTGACGCAACAACAATTTAAAGAAGAAAGCGATATTAACACTATAGTTGATCGCTTTATGAAGAGTGGCGTATTGCCCACTCCTACCAACATGCCTCAGTATGTTGACTATGAAGGCGTTTT
>NW_004441272.1:0-1294 GCF_000184155.1 Fragaria vesca subsp. vesca | reverse complement strand
CACAGGTCAATTAAATGGCATTCCCGTAGCAATCGGGGTTATGGATTTCAGTTTATGGGGGGTAGTATGGGATCCGTAGTAGGTGAAAAAATCACACGTTTGGCTGAGTATGCTACCAATAAACTTTTACCTCTTATTCTAGTGTGTGCTTCCGGAGGAGCCCGCATGCAAGAAGGAAGTTTGAGCTTAATGCAAATGGCTAAAAATATCTTCCGTTTTATATGATTATCAATCAAATAAAAAATTATTTTATGTCGCAGTTCTTACATCCCCCTACCACGGGTGGGGTGACGGCTAGTTTTGGTATGTTGGGAGATATCATTATTGCTGAACCCAACGCTTACATTGCATTTGCAGGTAAAAGAGTAATTGAACAAACATTGAATAAGACAGTTACCCGAGGATTCACAAGTGGCTGAATATTTATTCCATAAGGGCTTATTCGATCCAATCGTACCACGTAATCCTTTAAAGGACGTTCTGAGTGAATTATTTCGACTACATGCTTTCTTCCTTTGGATCAAACTTAGATTAAATAGAGTCTGTAGAGTATAGTCTTAATTTTAAATTTATTTTTAAATTTAAATTAATAAATAAAACAGAATAAATTTTTTGAAATGAAAATTATTAAATTATAAGACAAGTTATAAGACAAGAGCACGACAATAACTAATAATATGAATAATAAAAAGGTGGATTATCATACATATATATTTCGTGTAGAAACGTGTAGAAAGGTGAATAAGTCCGTTTATTTACATATTTTTTAGTTACTACATTTTTTTATTGAATACTTATAAAAAAAAATTCAATAAAACATATACTTATATATTCCTTATTTAGGTATATACTCACTTAGGTATACTTACCTATAATATTAGTATAATATAATAATTATATATATATAATATATATATAAATAGAATTATTATATATGAATTTGAAAATATCTTTTTAACAATATAAGATTAAAATAAAAATATTAATATAAAACAATAAAAAAAATAACAGGTACAAATATTAAATCGAGGTACCCACTCAATGATAACTCTCAACAACTTTCCCTCCATTTTTGTGCCTTTAGTGGGCTTAGTATTTCCGGCAATTGCAATGGTTTCTTTATCTCTTCATGTTCAAAAAAACAAGATTTTTTAGATACTATCAGGGACAACTCTTATCCATTTTTTTTTCAAAGCTTACTTTGATCATAACACCCCTATCTATTTAGTAGAATAGGGTATAACATGTGGCTTCTTTCGAGCATAAGCTCTTATGTATGCGTAAACATGATATA
>NW_004441269.1:0-1077 GCF_000184155.1 Fragaria vesca subsp. vesca | reverse complement strand
CTCCCTCTCCCGGTCCCGGTCCTCCTCCCTCCTCCCTCCTCCCTCTCCCGGTCTCCTCCCTCCTCCCTCCTCCCTCCCTCTCCCGGTCTCCTCCCTCCTCCCTCCCTCGCTCTCCCGGTCTCCGCCTCCTCCCTCCTCCCTCGCTCTCCCGGTCTCTAAGGTTAGCGTTTTTCTTCTTTTTTACCCTTGATTTCGAATTGATTTTTAGGCTATGTTTTATGTTTTATGTACTGTCTAATTTCCCTAATTTATGTTTAGGAGATAAATTATCCTCATTTTTTAAACATATGCTTTGTTGATAATGAACTTGATGCTTGCATTCCATGATTAGGTACTGCATTCATCGTGGGCTGGGTATGAATTTTTAAACATAAGATACAAAATACAAAATAGAAAAACCTATATCAAATCCGGATGAATATATATATATATATATTTTATTGAATTCATATTTTTGAATAAGTATAATTTTAAACATATATATATCACATTATATTAAGTGTTTAAATTTAAGCATGAACATAATGAAAAAATATGGTTTCAAAAATATTTTTTATAGAATAAAGACAAAATAATTTAGAGCCTTAGATTTGAGAAGGATAAGATTGAATTTTTACTTTTTCAATGTTGCCTCAGCCTTGATTCAAATTAATATTTTAAATAGGATGAGCGGCTATTTTAGATCGAAGAAGAGTTCGAAGGGCCAAAGGTCCGAATCGTCTGAGGGAACCTCTAGCAACCCCCAAACGACGTTTCAGGGCCAGATGACAGCCAGACGTGCGAGCCTTCTGGAGACGGCGCAGAGGTAGCCGGAGGTGCCCCTTTCATCGAGGTAGGCGGCCGTCCCTCGTTCCTCGAGGCAGCTGTGGCCTCAGACCCAAACGGAGGTGTCTGCACCCCGTATGCCTGAGATACACCGGGCGCCCACTCCGGGTCCTACTTCTTCGGATAGTGGGTCATCTGAGGTACAGATGCCGCCACCTCATCTGTTCCTTCCGCGGATGATATCGGCCTTACCTGTAGTCGATGGCTCAGGGACGCCGATTTTATCCACTCGCCCCCGCAGTGGCTCCATCA
>NW_004441268.1:0-1117 GCF_000184155.1 Fragaria vesca subsp. vesca | reverse complement strand
TGTGTGTGTATATATATATATATATATATATATAAGTAGTAATTTCAGTTTACTTTCGGTATTGGTTGACATCATGTTAGGCCTTGTAGTTTCAATTTAATCACTAATTAATGTTCAATTTCATCAGCCGTAATCAAGCTTTCGTCTCTCTCATGAGAGTTTGAGGTAGGCGATGTTGTCCTCATCGTTGTTCTGGCTTGTAAATTTACAAGCGGTAGAAATGGAGGTTCCTCTACTTTCAGACCGTGAACAAGGCATCAAAGAAGTCTAGCACATTCAAGCCTAGCACAAACAAAGCTTTTATATGTACGTACCCATCAATATTTGGGAGGAATAAGCAATCTGTACCGAGACTTGCTGTTGGACACGGTGGCGGTAATGGTTGCGATTAATGGCGGAAGCATTCAAAGACCAAGGCACCCCTCCAAATTTCAAATTGTGTAATGTATATGTGTTTTTATTATTGAGAACTTGGTTGAATTGAACCAGACTTTAGTTAAACCATATAAATTGGCACCCTCCCACCCCACGTTTCAGCAGCTCTTTTTGGTTAGTTGTCTCACTATAACTTGTTTTAAGTTCGTTAGATTTGATTTACATGTTAAAAAAAAATATATTTTTCTTTTTTAAGAAAGAAAGTAGTTAATCTAGTCCTAGCTATCCAGAAGAGTGGAAACTAGACTTCAGAGATTAGAATGAAGAACCATCTTCTTATAGACTATTTGATTATGTACATTGAAAAGAAAATTGTTGAAAAATTTAGTATACACCAGATTATTGATAACTTTCACAATATACTACCAGAAGAAAAGCTTTAGCCGACGAAAATAAAAAAACTAGGCCAATGAATTATTTTTTCGTTGGCTAAAGTCCATGTTAGCCGACGAAATTTTCCTTCGTCAGCTAATTTAAATTTTCGTCGGCTATGATCAACTGTAGCGGACGAAAAAAAAATTTTGTCGGCTAAAGAAATTTTTTCGTCAGCTATACTATACTTTAGCCGACGAAATTTTTTTTTTGTCAGCCAAAGTTTTCCTTCGTCGGCCAAAGTTTTTACTCGTCGGCTAAAGTATTTTAGTAGACGAAAAAAAATCTCGTCGGCTATTATCGAAAAAAA
>NW_004441267.1:0-1173 GCF_000184155.1 Fragaria vesca subsp. vesca | reverse complement strand
CTTGGTTCGGGCCGAAGAAGCAATGTCACTCGATCATTATCAAACTGACTGCAATCTTTTTCTGTCCGGGAGGATCCCACCGGCGCGCCTTCTACTTCTAATAGGCCATGAACTAGATCAGAATCATTCTCAACGAGTCCATAAGAAGTAATCCCGTTTTTTTCATCGGGTCCGGGTAGAGACCAAAGGTCTTGAGCGACCGATCCGGCAGAACAACTCAAAAGNTAAAGAAGTATCGTTAATTTCTTCATGCTCGTTCCAAGTTCGAAGTACCATTTGTACAAATAAGAACCCCCCTGTTACATGATTTCTTCTTCATATAGATAGATATAGGATCTATGGAGCAATTACTTAGAAGTACATTTTGTGCAACGGCCCTTCCTATCTGATAGAAAAGGATCCCATGATCCTGAACCGATCTTACTTGGGATCGCAAATCCCAAGTTCGTCTATGAAGAGCAGATCTAATTATATTAGTGTCTATAATTGATTTCTTCTGTGTAATACTAATCGATAGGGCCTCATCAGTAAGTGCTACAAGATCTCGTACATTGGAACCCATGGTTATGGACCCGAATCCATTAGTATAGAACATTTTCTTTTCCAAGTGAAATCCCCTAGTATATGAAAGAGTGAAAAAGTGCTTTCGTTGTTGTGGAATAAGAAGCCTTCGTATCTTAATGCATAGTATTTAATTTATTCGGAGCTATTAGAGCGGGATCCACTTTTTGGGGAATATGAGTCGAAGCAATAACAAGAATATTTCTAGTGGAACATCTTTCACAATCCCTGGAGAGATAGTTCACTAATAAACCGAGGGATAAGTAATTCGACTCATTCACATCCAGATCATGAATGTTTGGAATCCATATTATGCAAGGAGACATTGCTTTTGCTAATTCGAATTGAAGGGTGATATAAAATAGGTCTATTTCCGGCATCATATCCATAGTTAGCGCATTCATCATAGTTAGAAGCTCCAGCTCCGTATCAAGGTCACGGCCGATATCGTCACTATCATCAATATCGTCACTATCATCAACAAGAAAACCCTTGGGCTTGTTATCCAGGAACTTGTTCAGAAATACTGTAATGAAAGGAACATAGGAGTTTGTCGCTAGGTATTTGACCAAATAGGATCGTCCAGTTCCTATAGAACCTATCACTAAAATA
>NW_004441264.1:0-1019 GCF_000184155.1 Fragaria vesca subsp. vesca | reverse complement strand
ATATGTATATATATATAATACAGATGCATGATACAGCAAGCATGCCCCTTGTTTTGTAAAAGTAAAAAAAAAAAAACGACTCTCGATTCCGTGCCCGAATAAAGCGACAAGGGGTGGTAATAAGTCATATGGAATCAATGAAAGATTCATGGTAAAATCTTTCCATGATGCATTTTTTTTGGCTGATAATGATAAAGAGATCAAATGGTATATATAAGCTTCTTTTGTTGGTAGATTGGAGGATTAGAAACATGACTATTGCTTTCCAGCTGGCTGTTTTTGCATTAATTGCTACTTCATTAATCTTACTGATTAGTGTACCTGTTGTATTTGCTTCTCCTGAGGGTTGGTCGGGTAACAAAAATGTTGTATTTTCCGGTACATCATTATGGATTGGATTAGTCTTTCTGGTGGGTATCCTTAATTCTCTCATCTCTTGAACCTATTCGTTCTAGATACCAAAAATGAAATCGACCCCTCCCTCCGAATTCCTTCAGGTTGTGAGACACATTAAAATTCAATATAACGTCCCCAAAACTGCAAATAACGAAAAAGAAAAAATTAGAAAAATTAAAAGTAGAGGGGGGGGGACAAACTTTTTGTGTATTGTAAAAATATGTAAAAATGGAAAATAATAAAATTGAAATAAAAAATATACTAAATACATATTTAGTTATGTTATTAAGTATGTATTATAAGACGTTTTGAAATAAGAATTATCTATATTATATAAATATATATATTATTATATATAATGATAATGCGGATATGGTCGAATGGTAAAATTTCTCTTTGCCAAGGAGAAGATGCGGGTTCGATTCCCGCTATCCGCCCAGGATAAGAATAATGGGTAAAGATATTAAATTCAATCTATTTTTATTTTAATAGATAAAACATTAAGTGAAGTATACTAAGTATAGTTAACCGCAATAGTATAGTGGTTCTACTCGTCCCTTTCTTTTCCTCCCACCCCCAAGAAAAAAAGGTAATTAATTATTCTTTATTCTATTTTTTTGTCG
>NW_004441263.1:0-1000 GCF_000184155.1 Fragaria vesca subsp. vesca | reverse complement strand
ATACTCAACTTGAATTCGGGACAGCTATTCGAAATCTTAGTGAAAGACTGGATTTGTTATCTCATGTTTGCTTTTCATGAAAAAATACCAATTGAAGCGGAGGTTTTCTTCAAACAACAAGGAGCTGGGTCAACTATTCAATCAAATGAAATTGAGCATGTTTCCCATCTCTTCTCGAGAAACAAGTGGGCTATGCAAAATTGTGCTCAATTTCATATGTGGCAATTCCGCCAAGATCTCTTCTTTAGTTGGGGGAAGAATCCGCATGAATCGGATTTTTTGAGGAACATATCGAGAGAGAATTGGTTAGACAATGTGTGGTTGGTAAACAAGGATCGGTTTTTTAGCAAGGTACGGAATGTATCGTCAAATATTCAATATGATTCCACAAGATCTAGTTTTGTTCAAGTAACGGATTCTAGCCAATTGAAAGGATCCTCTGATCAATCCAGGGAGTCGTTTCGTATTCCATTAGTAATGAGGATTCAGAATATCACACATTGATCAATCAAAGAGAGATTCAACAACTAAAAGAAAGATCGATTCTTTGGGATCTTTCTTTTCTTCAAACGGAACGAACAGAGATAGAATCAGACCGACTCCCTAAATGCCTTTCTGGATATTCCTCAATGTCCCGGCTATTCACGGAACGTGAGAAGCAGATGAATAAGCATCTGCTTCCGGAAGAAATCGAAGAATTTCTTGGGAATCCTACAAGATCCCTTCGTTCTTTTTTCTCTGACAGATGGTCAGAACTTCATCTGGGTTCGAATCCTACTGAGAGGTCCACTAGAGATCAGAAATTGTTGAAGAAAGAACAAGATGTTTCTTTTGTCCCTTCCAGGCGATCGGAAAATAAAGAAATAGTTAATATATTCAAGATAATTACGTATTTACAAAACACCGTCTCAATTCATCCTATTTCATCAGATCCGGGATGTGATATGGTTCCAAAGGATGAACTGGACAGTTCCAATAAGATTTCATTCTTGAACAAAAA
>NW_004441262.1:0-1172 GCF_000184155.1 Fragaria vesca subsp. vesca | reverse complement strand
CTACCAGGACAAGCACTTTAGCCGACGTCAGCTTAATTCGTCGGCTAAGATCTTAGCCGACGACCTTTCGTCGGTTAAGATTTCGTCGGGAAAAGCTCGTCTGTGGTGACTTTAGCCGACGACACACGTATAAGTCGTCGGCTATAGTCCAGACTTTAGCCGACGACATTATTTCGTCGGCTAAAGTCCGGACTTTAGCCGACGACATTATTTCGTCGGCTAAAGTCTGGACTATAGCCGACGACATTATTTCGTCGGCTAAAGTTCGGACTATAGCCTACGACTTTTTTGTCGTCGGTTATCTGCCAAACTTTAGCCGACGAATATTTTAAAATATTCGTCGGCTAAAGTTTGTAATAAAAAAATAAAAAAGATCTATGGCCGACGAAATATAGTATATTTCGTCGGCTTTATAGGTATTTAGCCGACGAATTAGAGTATATTTCGTCGGCTAAAAGTTATTTTTAAAAAAATAAAAAACTTTAGCCGACGAAAAAAGCTTTAATTCGCTTCTGGGGGTTGCTGCGGAGGTTGCTGCGGAGGTTGCGGCGGAGGTTGCGGCGGCTGGGGTAGCGGCATGGGCGGAGGCATGGGCAGAGGCGGAAGTCCCTGAAGCTGGGCAGCTGTAAAGTCCTGCATGTACTAGAACATCTGCTGCTGCTGGGCCTGCTGGATGGCATGTATCTCGGCAACATAGGCTGCCTGCGCAGCATTATAGGCTGCCTGCGAGGCATTATACTCAGCCTGAGCAGCTTGCTGTTCTCGTAGTCTCTGAACTTCCGACTCTAGCTGAGTCGTCCTGGTGATCGTGGACGTGGTCCTGCTGCTGGTCGATGCTGCCTTTCTTTGAAATCCTGGAGTGGTCTTCAGGACCCCCTCGCCTTTCTTTCCTAGACCCCGGCAGTAGAAGTTGTTTGCTCTCGGTGGGAAGGCTGTGCCCATGATCCTCGCCCCAATTGTCGGATCCGAAGTGTCGATCCGGGACATGGCTTCGGACATCTCTTCCTCCTGCGTGTCCGGCCATGTCTCCCTCACTATAGCACTCATCACCTCGTCACTAGCCTCCCTCACCTTCGCCTATATGGATAACGAAAAAAATTATTAATTAACATTTTGACATAAATTTAAAAATTTAAAACATAAGATCGATGACTTACAATATCCTCCTGGGA
>NW_004441258.1:0-1112 GCF_000184155.1 Fragaria vesca subsp. vesca | reverse complement strand
ACAATAGGCATCGCGATGCGAAGAGCTTTACTCGGAGAAATAGAAGGAACATGTATTACACGTGCAAAATCTGAGAAAATACCACACGAATATTCTACCTTTGTAGGTATTCAAGAATCTGTACATGAAATTTTAATGAATTTGAAAGAAATTGTATTGAGAAGTAATCTGTATGGAACTCGTAACGCGTCTATTTGTGTCAAGGGTCCTGGATATGTAACTGCTCAAGACATTATTTTACCACCCTCTATAGAAATCGTTGATAATACACAGCATATAGCTAACCTAACAGAACCAATTAATTTGTGTATTGAATTACAAATCGAGAGGAATCGTGGATATCGTATAAAAACGCCAAATAACTTTCAAGAAGGTAGTTATCCTATAGATGCTGTATTCATGCCCGTTCGAAATGCGAATCATAGTATTCATTCTTATGTGAATGGGAATGAAAAACAAGAGATACTTTTTATCGAAATATGGACAAATGGAAGTTTAACTCCTAAAGAAGCACTTCATGAAGCCTCTACGGAATTTGATTGATTTATTTATTCCCTTTTTACATGCAGAAGAAGAAAACTTACATTTCGAAAACAATACAACACAAAGTTACTTTACCCCTTTTTACTTTTCATGGTAAATTGGCTAATCCAAAGAAAATTAAAAAAGAAAACACATTGAAATATATTTTTATTGACCAATCAGAATTGCCCCCCAGGGTCTATAATTGCCTCAAAAAGGTCCAACATACATACATTATTGGACCTTTTGAATAACAGTCAAGAAGATCTTATGAAAATTAAACATTTGCGCATAGAAGATGTAAAACATATATTGAATATTCTAGAAATAAAAAAGCATTTCGAATAAATTTAATTTTTTTCTAAGCTTTTGTCTAAAAAGATAAAAATTTGTTTTAAATCTTTAGCACAATCCATATATTCGGAATAGGTCCAAAATAAAATTGAATAGATGTATCTAGGGAAAATTCACTTTAAAGCGACGATTCCCTAGATACACATATCGTAATCTATTTTTATTTAACAATCAAATCAATTTAAAAAAGACCTAAAGTTAGGGACTTATCAATAGGTAGTGTTGCTCCAATACCC
>NW_004441257.1:0-1019 GCF_000184155.1 Fragaria vesca subsp. vesca | reverse complement strand
CTAGTGACGAGGTGATGAGTGCTATAGTGAGGGAGACATGGCCGGACACGCAGGAGGAAGAGATGTCCGAAGCCATTTCCCGGATCGACACTTCAGATCCGAGGGTTGGGGCGAGGATCATGGGCACAGCCTTCCCACCGCGAGAAAACAACTTCTACTGCCGGGGTCTAGGAAAGAAGGGCCAGGGGGTCCTGAAGACCACTCCAGGATTTCAACGAAAGGCGGGCTCGACCAACAGCAGGACGGCTCAGCTAGAGTCGGAAGTTGAGAGACTACGGGAACAGCAAGCCGCTCAGGCTGCCGCTCATGCTGCTCAGGCTGCCGCTCAGGTTGACGCTCAGGCTGCTCAGGCTGCCGCTCATGCCGCCCAGATCGCCGAATATAGAGCCTTTACTAGAGCCTTACATGCCGCCCAGCAGGCCCAGCAGCAGCAGATGTTCCAGTACTTCCAGGATTTTACAGCTGCCCAGCAACAGGGACTTCCACCTCCGCCCATGCTTGCGCCTATAGAGTTACCTCTGCCGCCGCAATCTCCTCACCAGCAGGCCCGAGATTCGGATATTGATTTAGACCATCTAGATTTTGTGTAGTTGATACCTTATATAGTTTTATGTGCTTCTTGTTGGTTATATATATGGAATTGTTTTGGTGTATTTTGCAGCTTACTTGGAATGGTAATTTAAGAATTTCCAGTATTTTTTTACTGGAATGGCGTTATAGCCGACGAAACATGCCACAATTCGTCGGCTATAGTTAATTTTTTTCCAAAGGGTTTAGCCGACGAATTATGGTATGTTTCGTCGGCTAAACACTACTAAAGCCGACGAAACAGACTCTATGTCGTCGGCTATAGTTATTTTAAATATTTTAATTATATACTTTAACCGACGAAACAGAGATATTCGTCGGCTAAAGTTTGTCAGTAAAGCCGACGAATATATTTTTCGTCGGCTAAAGTCTGGAACAATAGCCGACGAAAAATAGTTCGTCGGCTAAAAGCTGGAACAATAGCCGACGAA
>NW_004441255.1:0-1003 GCF_000184155.1 Fragaria vesca subsp. vesca | reverse complement strand
GGGTTGTCTTATTCAAAACCCCAATCCAATTATGAAATCCCTTCTCTCCCACTTCACACCTCGGAACGCACCGTTCTTATATAGAGAGAGGCGCTTTCACATCTTCTTAACCGGAAACGGCTGGGGAGAGGAAAGGTTCCTTTTTTTAGGGTACTCCCGGGAACAGATCCAGTGGAGACGGGGTGGGGCCTGTAGCTCAGAGGATTAGAGCACGTGGCTACGAACCACGGTGTCGGGGGTTCGAATCCCTCCTCGCCCACAACCGGCCAAAAAAGGGAAGGACCTTTCCTTTTGCGGGTAGGAAAATCATGATCGGGATAGCGGACCCAAAGCTATGGAATTTGGGCGTGGGTCTTTTGTCGAAATGGAATGGCCTTACTTTTTCTTTCTTTTTATTTATTTATTATTTCTCGTTAATGCGGGTTAATTAAGTATAGTATGCCCGGCACGAATCAGCATATGTTTTACGCCCCGTAATTCTTCCTCAGCCAGGCTGGGGCAGAATAGCAGAGCAAGTACAAGTATTATATTAGTTATTAGTAGTCATAGCAAAAATGCGTTCCTCGTCATTCGCCGAGGTATTGACGGTGATTCTCAGCAGAACAGAATGTAATACGATGAGATAGAATGCAATAGAAACAAAGACACAGGGAACGGGTTACCTACTCTTAACGGTCAAAGCGAACCCTTTCATTCCGAATTAAAGAATTCGGAATGAATCAAATCTCCCCCAAGTAGGGATTCGAACCTACGACCAGTCAGTTAACAGCCGACCGCTCTACCACTGAGCTACTGAGGAACAACAGGAGATTAGATCTCATAGAGTTCAATTCCCGTTCTCAACCCATGACCAATATGAGCTCGAAGTTTCCTTTGTAACCCCCGGAACTTCTTCGTAGTGGCTCCGCTCCATGCCTCATTTCATAGGGAACCTCAAAGCGGCTCTATTTCATTATATTCCATCCCTATCCCAATTCCATTCATTTAATATCCCTTTGGTGTC
>NW_004441254.1:0-1415 GCF_000184155.1 Fragaria vesca subsp. vesca | reverse complement strand
TAGTATGTAATATAAAAAAAAAATTAATAAAGCCGACGAAATATTTGTGTATTTCGTCGGCTATAAGTCTTTTAGCCACGACTTCAAGTATTTTTTCGTCGGCTAAGACTGGTTTAACCGACGACTTTTAATATAATTCGTCGGCTAAGATGGTTTAGGCCGACGAATTATGTTGTATTTCGTCGGCTTAAGTAAAAAAATACAAACCCTAAAACAGCAGGTTTAAACCATACTAATTTCCTGTTCATATATCACCAAAATTCATATAAAATAACAGAAATATGAATTCAACATATGTAAACTAGAAATTAAGGTAATACACAATCTTTTTTATTATAAATTAATGTATTACATCCGAAGAAATTAAAACTAAGGCTCGTAATCGAAATCATCCGATGAGTCTTCTTCGGTGTCAAAATTAATTTCTGGTAATCTATGCCTTTCCTCATCGCCAGAGTCTTCGTCTGTTTCTTGATTTGGATCAACATCAATAAGCCTTGGCTCTTCATCACGAATTCGCACCGAACGACCCGCTTTAAAATTATTAAGGCGAACGGTAGAAGAGTTAGGAATACCTATTGCGTTGGGCTCTTGATACGCAACATCTTCTTCCTGGTCTTCGGCCTCTCCAAGTGTAGCCGCCCGGTAAATGTTTCGAGGGTGCACAATGTTGACTACTTTCCACGCGTCACCCTTAGCAAGGTCATCAAGATAAAACACTTGTTTTACCGATGTGGCAAAAACGAACGGGTCATCTTCGTAAGAACTTGTAGCAGTGTTCACCGATAATATTCCGTACTGATCGGTCTTCATGCTCTGCGGGCTAGTATCAAACCATCTACGCTTGAAGAGGTGCACTGTCATGCTTTCACCATAAACGAGTTCCACCACTGAATCAAGAACACCGTAATAGTCAACTCCATTCCGCCCACCATGCACCATCACCCCAGAATTCTGTGTTCTCCGTCTGCTGTCTCTCTGTTCACATATAAATTGCACGCCATTCACCTTGCACATTAGATAAACTCTTGAGATTATCGGCTTCATCGCTAGAAGTCTTAGTTCGTGCGACCAATTTGGGTGACCATCAAATTGAATATGGTTCATCTGCAACCAACAATTTAACATTGTAAATATAGATAATTATGCAATAAACATAAATACGTACATAAATATTGAATTACGTACCCAGCAGCCAAAATAATTTGCGAACTCCCTGTTGTGGTACTCGAGATCACCTTGAATGTCTGGACAATATAGATGGATGTCTTTCCAGTATTCAACTTCTGGACAGTTAATCAATACCCACCAGTGGGCAATGACTAGCTCATGTGGTTGCAACTTGTAGGAGTCTGGCAAAATTCCATAAACTTCAACATCACTGGAGAGTATGGAAAGATTGAACTTCGGTACAT
>NW_004441251.1:0-1120 GCF_000184155.1 Fragaria vesca subsp. vesca | reverse complement strand
AACCCTAAATTTTTCTATTACCTACTATAGCCCTATCTTCGTTGTTATTTTCCGTAAATTTTTAGTACGACTTCTTGCGTCTCATCGGTTTGAAATATTTTCAGTTGGAGGTCCGGCCAAAATACGTAATTTAGACGGTCGAACGACCTTTTCCGTGCGTTTAGGTGTTTGACTTACGAGATTGACCGTCCGGATCGAGCCCCTATTCTTGTCGGATCAAGTTGAATTTTTTTCCCATACATGTATTTTGTCATGATGGTCAGATCTGACGGTCGGATTTATTTTTCTCAAGTTTGATCATCACAATCACAACATGCATACTAATGTTGTATAACTTGTTTACCAAGTGTTATGTAAATGTTGCGTTTCAAAAAAAAACTATAGGTAAAACCTTCAAACGCCAAAAAGTCATGAAATAAGATATGACGAGAATGTTGAAATACATCCACGGTTGAAATATCACACTATTCCGGTAAATATTCGGTGCCGATAGTTGCGGTCAATGCTATTTTTCATTCTTTCCCCTTATGAGTAGCCCTATATTCGGTGGTTATTTTGCGTAAAATTTTTATACGACTTGTTGCGTGTCATCGATTTAAAACTATTTTCAGTTGGAGGTCCGGCCAAAATACGTAATTTAGACGGTCGAACGACCTTTTCCGTGCGTTTAGGTGTTTGACTTACGAGATTGACCATCCGGATCGGGTCCTTATTCTTGTCGGATCAAGTTGAATTTTTTCCCATACATGTATTTTATCATGATGGTCAGATCTGACGGTCGGATTTATTTTTCTCAAGTTTGATCATCACAATCACAATGTGCCAAATGTATAAAAATACTTTTAGCCGACGAATTTCAAAGGTTAACCGACGAATTTCAAAGGTTTAGCCGACGAATTTATAAAGTTTAGCCGACGAATTTTAAAGTTTTAGCCGACGAATTTAGAAGGTTTAGCCGACGAATTGATGTATAGCCGACGAAATTCGTAACTTTAGCCGACGAAATAATTATTTCGTCGGCTAAAGTTGTCGGGTTTAACTGTGAAACCCTAGCCTCCTCCCTTCTAATTATCCCTCTCCCGTCTCCGCCTCCTCCCGTTCCCTCCCTCCCTCTCCCGGT
>NW_004441249.1:0-1101 GCF_000184155.1 Fragaria vesca subsp. vesca | reverse complement strand
AACCAGTCCCAACGAAAAGGCAGAATAAATGGGGTTGGTAAATAATACCACACCTATACCCCCTAGTATAAGACCCGATCCCAGAAAGATTAAAAGAAAGTCATGTATTGGTCCAGGCAAATCCATTATATGTAAAATAAGAGATAAATAAATCTAAATGTTTTTCATGACTTTATTGAGACCCGACCAGAGTTTTTTTTTATAATTTTTGAGAAATCCCTAATTAAATCCTAAGAGATGTGACTCAATGTAGGTACAATTGTTGGGCTAATTTTATTCTTTATCTGAATCTGAAGGAATAGTTCTAATCCGAAATTTTGTATTTCGAAATATATCGAAATATATACAGATATATTAATTAATAAATTTTCAATCAAAATTAAGACTCGATTCTTATCAACCAATCAATAGGTGGAATTTGAGTTATTGACCAAACAAAATGAAAGAACCCCGAATTTCTTTAAATTAGATCAAAACCGAACCTTAGTATTGTTAAAGGAATTGAAAATTATTCGGGAATCAAGAGGTTTACTTATTTTTTATTTGAGTCGTAATTAAAAATTGTTCGAATTGTATAATCGTCAATTACTGACATTGGTAAACGACCTAAAGCAATTTGATTATAATTTAATTCGTGACGATCATAAGTAGAAAGTTCATATTCTTCAGTCATTGATAAACAATTTGTTGGACAATACTCAACACAATTACCACAAAATATACAGATTCCGAAATCAATACTGTAATTAAGTAATCGTTTCTTTCGAATATCTGTTTCCAATTTCCAATCAACAACGGGTAGATCTATAGGACATACCCGAACACATACTTCACAAGCAATACATTTATCAAATTCAAAATGAATTCGACCACGGAAACGCTCCGCGGTGATTAATTTTTCATAAGGATATTGAATAGTTACGGGTAAACGATTTGCGTGAGATAAAGTAATTATGAAACTTTGACCAATGTACCTTGCAGCCCGTACTGTTTGTTGACCATAATTCATGAACCCAGTTACCATAGAAAACATATCGTGAATATATATATGAATAATTTTATGTGTGTTTATTTCTCTTGTTTGAGACAAGTTGTGAATAT
>NW_004441248.1:0-1411 GCF_000184155.1 Fragaria vesca subsp. vesca | reverse complement strand
TAGCGTGATTATAATAAGAATTTTACCGTCTCGATCATTGAGTAAATAGTTTAATTGGTCCCTAGAGGGGTTTCGGGGACGATTATGTGCGGAGGATTATTCGTATGAGGAAAATACGACGACGGTAAAAATAGTAAATTTTAGCTAGTAAAAGGTAATTTTTATTCGGGTATTATTTTTCGGGGTGTTGAATTTTGGAATTATGGGTTAAAAGGGGTGTTGGGTCGGCTGGGCCGAGCCCAACCCATTTCTTCTTCTTTCTCTTCTCCCTCCCTCCCGATTTTTTCTTCTCTTCTCACCCGGTTTTCCCCTCTCTACACCCAGAAGAATTTCCGGCCGTCCTCCCGCCGCCGTCCGGCCACCAACCGCCGCCGCACCAGCCCAGATCGGACCCCCGTCACCTCCTCTCCCTCCCCGGCCTAGTGTCCGAGCCGGTGGTGCCGCCGAAGAGGAGAAAAAGCCGTCGGAACCGCCGACTGTCCAAGGCTTCCCTTCGCCGGAACTTCCTCCTCCGGCCACCAATCCGGGCAAGCTTGGTACGGTTTTGTAGCCCTCCTCCCGTGCAACAACCCCTCCAAGCAGCTCCCTCCCTCTTGAGCTAGGTAAGGAGAAATTTGAGGTGGAAGTTTTATGGTGTTTAAGTTGTTTTCGTTCGATTAGCCTAGTTAGGCTTGGAATTGGGTGATGTGTTAGTCATGAAAGTTGTAGAGGAGATTGAGAGGAAGATTCTGTTAAAATTTGGTAGCATTTGCAGGTCGCCGGAAAACGGCTGCCGGCCGCCGCCGGTTAGGAGATTTTTATGGTTTTTGATGTAGAATATTAAGGGGATATTATTGAAGTGAATTATGGAATTTTTGGATGAGATTTGGATAGGTTTGTGAATTTCCGAAGTTTGGTATTTTTGGCGGTTAATTAATGTAGAATCCGGCCGTAGGATTTAAGTCGTATTTTGGGGAGGTTGTATTTACAACTGTTGAGTATGATATTTAAGTTCGGATTGTTCCGATGTAAGAATATCGAAGTTAGGCAATGATGAGCGTAATAATGGCTCTCGGGTAATTTTGCCTATTTTGATTAAATATTGGATATTGGTTGGGAAATTAATATTATATTTGGAACAGGACGTGAAGAGGCTCGAGCAGACGAGACCCCAGATTGACATCAGGCTTAGGCCTAATTCGTGAGTGGACGTTTATTTTAAATAAATGCATGCTATAGTTCATGGTTGAACAATTAATATTGCGGAATATTTTAACGTCATTTTTAATTTGACGTATTTTTTATTTTCTCTTGGAGAGCTACCGAAAATGGGATTTTCGGTGGATATAAATATGTATTTATGAGAGAGTATGTATATAAATGCTAGCTAGCCATATGTGTCTGTCCACCTTAATGGCGTAGCATATAGCCG